>NC_084956.1:20207607-20507607 GCF_949316205.1 Platichthys flesus | reverse complement strand
TGGCTCCCAGACATTGACCTGAGCCATTGTTACAAGACAACCAGTGTTATTCATCTGTGATTTCATCTGTGACTGGGTCATAATGATCTGGTTAATCCATGTTAATTTAAACTACTTGTTTTCCAGATTAAATAATCTATTACTTGTGTCCAGTGTTTGTACCTTCACGTTGTTGAGTCTCTCCACTTTATCAATATCCTTCTCTTTCTTCTTTTCCTCTTTTTTCTTACCGCGCTCCTTCTGAGGAGAAAATAGAGATGTGTAAAGCTTAGCTTTGTATTATATTAGCTATGGTTTATACAATATAATTGTAAATGTGTCAAACCATTAAACCACACAAACACACAAACAGCAAGGTTATTATATTAAATATATAAAATATATATATATATATAAATGAAAGCTTTAGATGTGCTCTAGGTATTCAAACATGTAGTCAATGATCAATCCTAATTGATTCAATTTGGCAAGATCTTTTGAAGTTTGTGTATAATTGACAATATCCATACACACGTGTATTATTAAATGACACAGGTATATAAATGAAGCCCACAGTATATCAGACTGATATTGCACATGTTTGTGTCTTGGAATAACATAATAAGCATGAGATTTGACTCTCTTTCTCATTCAACACAATCTGACAGCCATTATAACTTCCTATAGGAGCAAATATGAGGCCTAATGGTAAACATTCGCTGTAGCTCACAGCAGGTTATAAACATTTACATCTCATTCCTTAATGTGATTTTAATGCACTCACAATGCAGATTTAATGTGCAGACATTATTAGCACAGAGAGTTGATGTAATGTTTTCAGGTTAATGGCTCCGTCTTGCTTTGTTATATGTAAATGAGCCTCTGCTGATGCCAGCCACCGACACGCTTTAGCTAATGACTGCCAGGATACCAAAGAGAAAGGCTTTACATTCGTGGCTGCAGCCAGCAATCCAGCTATTATTGTCTCTCTGTGTCTCTCTCTGTCAGTATGCAATTACTTCATTCGCTCTCCATGTGTTTATGGTTGTTTAGAATGCCGAGGTGCTTATTTCTCTTGAGAGCACAGTAAACACTCGAGCATTTCATCAATATTTAGGGTCATGCAAATCAGAATAAGCATCCGCGACTATTCTACAGTCACAATCTCTTGTGCTTTTGAGTAAACATAAACAGGGAGACGTGAAAGGTCAGTGTTTTTCTGATTTAGCTCCATTGTAAAATCTCTCAGAAAGAAACTCAGGATCAAATGTCACAGCTTCTGATGAGATGAAATTAGAATTTCTGAAGATTTAGCATGGCACCAAACTGTTATAGAAGCCTGAGCCTGGAATTTGTTCTGCTAAAAGTGGTCTAAAGTACATTAACCAAACTGACTAATGCCTTAATATGTATCTTAGGTTATATTGTGGCTTGGTCTTTGTTAACATATCCATCAGTTAGTTTCGGTGTATTATCTCTGAGGCTCTGACAGGCACTAAGTCTTTGACTCTATTAACTATGTGTCAACTAGGCTAGCATTGGGAAATTTGCTCCGGCAGCATTAGCTGGCTATTATACCCCCATCTGATCATCCCTAATAAAACCGCAAATTACAGGGAGGATATTAATCCACATAGCACATGGCAGTGTTTCAAACTTATTTAAACAGTTAATGCAAAGGGTATAAATCAGGAGACCCTACCTCTCTGATTTGTATCATCCATATTATGGATTGCTATAATAAAATAGATTGCACTTTGTGGGATTGTAAGCAGAAATTTCTATGCATGACATGGTAACGACATTTCCTGTGGCGTAGGGAACTAGTTCATCTGTGAGGGAATACTTTTGGCTGTTCCATGCAAAATGATTTATAACCAGCCAAAGATCATCTGTGATGGAAAAGAACCATCACTTAAAGGGTCGTTACTTTAGGTTTTCATGCAATAATTGTCCGGAAACAGAAAACATGTCACTTTCTCCATACTGTTGCTGCAGCTCCTCTTTTCAGTCTTTGTCGGAAACATGTGGTTTTAGCTCCTGTCCCTTTAAGGGCCTCCTCCTGATCTGCTCTGATTGGTCAGCTGGCTCACACTGTTGTGATTGATCAACCGCTACAAGGGTGATTCGGAAAATGTAGGTATCTGGTTAGGCTCTGCCTCGCTTTGTTGGGGGAAGTGCGGACTAGTTTCTGGGCGAGCATTATGCAATGTCAATGAGAAACATCAGCCGGACAACTGACAACGTGTATCAGGAATTCAGGTTTTTTCTGGGGGAGCTCCCTTTACGATACAAAAAACTATGAACATACTAGAGGAAACTAGAGGTTTAAAACTGAAAAGTCTCTCTTTTACTTAAACTGAACATTTTTGCAGTTCACCACAACTGAGAGAATGACAACTCGCTTGCAGGGGAATGATACAGTTGATTGTTTAAATTGACCAAATGGATCTTCTTTAGCTTATTTCAGCACAAGTAAGCTAAATCTGCTATTTTAATATGTAACTGTACATTTCATTTGCTTTTCATTTTTCATGCCGATCCTCTACATTTCCATGTTGGAGCTGGATGTGAACATTAATCAGGCCACCCTCATGAAACTGTAGAGATTTCACCGTCTTATCTCACAAAAGACAGAACTTTGAGTTTTTTCAAAGCTAAAACTAATTAGACTATAAGGGACAAAGAATGATATTAATGAGGATAATGAGGAACTAATGCAACAGACAATGTAGGAGAATTAATTAGGAAAAATGACAAAGACATGTGTGGTTTAAAGAAAGTTCATTCGAGTGTGACGTGTTTCACATGACGCTTTAGGAAAGCCTTTAAACCAGAGCTGAAACTGGGGCTTAGTGACAGCCACAGATCTGTAAATTAACAATGACTCAAATAATTTACAGGGTTGAATAATGTTTGATGCCAAAACTGAACAAATCTGATAACATTCATAATTCATAATTTATGATGAAAATTCATCATCATCAGTGATTCAAACAGTTCTGGCTTCTCGCTTTGCAAACAACAAAA
The DNA here is from genome assembly GCF_949316205.1 of Platichthys flesus. Lineage (NCBI taxonomy): Eukaryota > Metazoa > Chordata > Actinopteri > Pleuronectiformes > Pleuronectidae > Platichthys > Platichthys flesus. The sequence continues at coordinate 20,504,598 of NC_084956.1, read as the reverse complement.
CACTTACACGGGACATGATGACAACACCACAACAAATCTACACAGCATCAGAAACACAACCACAGCACGACACCAGACCACAGAGGAAACCTTTACCTCCTGTCTGCCCCTGTCAGCCTGCGAGGATGGGGAGGTGGAGGCTTCAGATGACCTCTGCTGAAAGACAGAGAATTTCAGACACAGGGTGGGACACAGACAACAAAGGAAGAGACAGGGGGAATTGAAATAAAGATGGACAGAGAGGAATGACTGAGAGGAAGGACAAGGAAAGGAGAACGTGGAGAGAGAGAGAGAGAGAGAGAGAGAGAGAGAGAGAGACGGAAACTTGCAGGAGGAGAAAAGTGAAGCACAGAGGCAGCACAGCTAATGACTTCAGTAGATGCTGCAAGCCAGTTTGTATTCAACCTCACAGCAGCGAGGAATGAACAGTGTCAAGAAGAAAAAAAGGTGGAGGGCAGAGCATGGGCGACCTCTATTAACCTGCCATTGACCTGTGAGAGGCTTGGATTGAACTCTGCAGTCTTCCAGCAGCACCCGCTCGCTGTTTTCTCAAAACGTTTGTTTTAATTCTCAAGAGTTCCAAACAGGGTGAGTGCAAAGGTATCATCTAGACTCCGTATTCCACATCCTTTGTCTCTTTTTGTCAAGCATCAACACAGGAACTCTTCTTATTTTCAATTTCATGTTGCTAAGGCGAATGCGATAAAGTGGCTTTTCTAATTGCCGTTAGAAGGCTGGCATAGCATTCTCTAGAGCACATGTTTCGAATGTGTTTTTGTAAAGTTAACCCTACTTAAAGTATTCGCGGGCGGGTCAATCTGCCACCTTTAAAAGTGTCTTACTATCAGAGACAATAATTTTTTAAGGTTTATTCAACATTTGTGCTTCTGTGGTTTTGTCTGTGGTTTTCTCACTGCCTGTTCTGCCGTGACAAGGTCATGATGTCACAAATTTCTCTGCGTCAGTCAGGATTAAACTGATCAGTATCTAAATCTGAATTTTTATGGATATCTCGCTGACGGTGCGAATCAAATGCGATCAAATCAAACCTGTGTCTCAAAAGAGCAGATTTGCTGAATGACAGCTTTACATATTTCTTTCCAAACTTTGAGTGAATGACTGAATATACAAAAGAAATCCTTAAACCTGCATTATTGATCCTTTAATCCCTTTGCAACACAAAACGTTTGTTACCACATTTACACTGTGTTGTGTTTCAGGCCACCCGATGTTTCAGATTTAAACAGTGCAACATTCTCCTCTGCCTGTTGGTAAAAGTGAGATGCGGTGATATTATTGTGTATATTTTGCATATTTATGGAGCTAAACTTAACTTCACTTCAGAACTGACCCAAAGCACAAACTGCAGTCTTCACATTCCTTGTTTTTGTTTCAGGCGATGTAATTAATTGTTTTTTTGTTTTGTTTTGTTTCTATGACATTTTTACCCACTGTGGCAAACATTTTTCACTTTAATAAAAGGTATAATATAAAGTCCTAAAGCTCTAAGGAAAAATAAAAAGAGCTAAAGGATTTTTCATTCATTTTTAAATGAATTCCTTTATTCACCTCTTTAAATGCTCACACGTGTTAGAAATAATCAAAGATATATTTAGAACTATATATACATATTTCAGAGTTCTAACATGATAACATCATTAAATATTCTCAAAATGGACAAAATGGCATTGATCTACAAGTGCCAAGTGACTCAATAAAGGCATTTCAATTGCATTTAGTAGCATCAATTTTATGTTTTTACAGAACCTGCTTGTCGGCAAATAGATTGTTACTAATATTGATTCATTAAGTTTAAGATTTATAATAAATAAAACATTTTAACCCTTCTGTGGGTTTCATACCTCGGATATGTCCGTCATTACGGATAGTATCCTGCGGTTTCCCCCCCTTAGTGACAGTGGTAACCATAGATATATATATATATGGGCTAGATGTCTCGTCCGTGTTGCCGGCCAACAGAGTCGAACGTCCGCACATGGCGGCCATCTTGCCACAGGCGGCTCGCCCACCCATAACATTGTGTTGGTAGTGGTACATGTACTTTTTAAATAAAATAAAATAAAATAATTCTTGATGTATAAGTGTAAAGGGAAATCTTGTACCTATTTAGAACATTATAACATTATTTTAGAAAATAACTAAATTATTAATAAGTATGCATTGTCATAACTACATCTCTGACGTTTATAAAAAAAATACCGTTTAAAAATCAGTTGAAAATTTAGCAAGTTATGGTTATTTAAAAGTACGTACCACGACAACACAATTTCATGGGTGAGCGAGCTGACTGTGGCAAGATGGCCACAATGTGCAGACGTTTGATTCCGTTGGCCGAGACATCTAGCCTTTATATATATATCTATGATGGTAACAACTTTCTCCCCTAACTCTCCAAAAGAAAGCAGATAAGCATGTTTTACAAAGAATTTGCCTGTAAATTCTAAGTCCAATATCCACTCTCTTTTTGGCTTGTTTTGGTCTCCAGCATCTTTGCTCAAAAACTATTGTAGGGTTTTGTGCTTTTGCTCAGAGAACTGCAGCAATCAGCTCCAAATTTTTCTGGGTGAAAGATTCATTCCACACAACACACATTATTCTACCAACTAATGAAAAAAAATATTGATAACTGCAGCTTTAAGAGCACGTCCACCTGTGCATGAAAGTACACAGGCATTATCCTCATTTCATATGTGAGCTCAGTGTGCATTTCTCCACGGACAGAGATTATCACAGTGCCAGATGGACATAAAAACAAAGAGGTAGGAGGGAGGTATAGAAAGGAGGAAATCAAGATAACACGTTTTGCATGCTGCCTGCCATATTTGTGCACTCATGTTCATGGAGAAATCAAACCAAATTGTGTTTTTCATGGTGAAAAATCTGATTTGTGCTTTGTATGGCCTGGTGTTCAGAAAATTGAACATGAAAGCTGGAACCCAAAAAATTAACAAACACTTTCCACATTAATTACAGCCTCTTTCAATCTGTCTTAAATATAAACACCAATCCAATCCTGCATATCTGCCACCGGCTGCTTCACCACAGAAAGCCTTAAATAATCATCATCAGTTTACAGATTTAACTAAACCGTTCTGACACCACCTTGGCCTCTAATCTATTTTGTCCTTGTTTATTCTTTGGCATGGCTGTTGGCTGCCGCTCTTCAGCTGCCTTCCTCTAGGGCTGTGTGTTGTCTCCACTTACTGCCTCTTCACACAATAGCTTAACATATTGATTGTCCAAACAAAAAATTCAAAAATATATATATATATGCAAGAGGAATGTCTAATTGATGGAATCACCTGAATCAATGAGCAGAGAAGCAGGAGGACAGCCCCATTGGGCATGAGGAGGTCACTGGAGGGTTTACTAAATAGTGATCATGTGAATCATGTGGCCTCTGCCGTCACTAGATCTCAACCAAGTTGTGACCTCTGGGAGGTTTCGGACCAACATGTTACACCTTACTCTTCAACCCATCATTAAAACACTAAAGAGAGAGAATATCTTTTCGAAGCATGGTGTTCATCTTGTAGAATCAATGTAAAGGTGCAATGAAGTTGTTCTTGTGACTCAGGTTGGGGACCAACACCGTAGTTGTTTATTATCTCAAACAATGAGGTGATAACAGGTTGTTAACTTTGTCAAGTATGTCGTTTTTGTCTGTGTTTATTTGTTTGACTGTCTGTCTGTTTCTTAGCAGTATTACAAAAAAACGGATTGATTTCTAAGAAAATAATTCATGAATCTATAAACCAGTTAGGTTTAAGAGACGGAATGTGTGCAGTTTGCTGCAGATCCACATAAAAAATCCAGATGAAGTAAATTTGAATGTGGTTTTATAAGGGGACTGTTGGCAGGTAGGTATATGCACTCTACTGTGTACCATTCTGGTGTTGGTCGTGATAAAACATCCTGGAACTGATTATCAGTTTTCGGTTAAAATACTATAGCACTATGGTCAGTTCTTTCAATGGGCTGTTTTAATTAGCTCTGATATTCTCTCACAAAGCTAAAGACATTAAAGTGGACAGTTGGTGTCTGCTTGTTTCACAGTAGCTGTGTGCTTTAGTCGAAACGGCTCTAAATCATGACCTGAACCTGTTACTGTGCAGACGTCGGCAGATGTTCAAATTTAAAGCCCAAAGAACCTGGAACCTTAAAGCTCTGTGGAAACCATCTTTTAAATTCAGCTCTGTATATACTTTCAGGACAAATCCTTCTGAAACAAAGAACTGTATCAGTCCAATAGATCTACAGTATATTTGCTGCTTAATTTATTAAATCACTATTGTTGATCATGACACTGCCTGCCCAGAAGATCCCTGAGCATTAGACGTCTTTCATGGAGACATAATGTACGTTTGGTCCACCACATTGTCCCCAGAAAAAATGAGACTAATATAGGGGGGCTGTTGCCTTTTTAAGAATATTTAATATATATTAGAATTTGTTCACACATTAACGTGCTGTTAATAATCTTAATGCCACCCACACACACAGCCAAACCCTGAACTACAAAGTAGACTTTCTGTTGTTCTGTTCATTTCTTGTGCTCAAAGTTACAGTGAAGATCCACCTCTCAAAGTTTGATGAGAGCGACTGATTTCACAAAGCGTTCTGAAGCCTCACAGGACTGACCTGCATTGATGCAGGAAAAAGAAAAAAAACATGAGGACAACAGTTCAAATATATAAATTTTGTGTAAACAAGGCCTTGAAGCACTGCAACAATTTGAAAGAAACAGAAGGTCAACGCGATGTAGTGTTTGGAAAGGAAGTATAGTCGTTACCTGCTGTCGGTAAATGTCAATGGAGGAGGAGGTTATCGTTGCAGTGTTCTGCATCCTCCTCGTTTCTCTCTTGATACAAAAATAAGGTTCACGCGACACACTTGTGTTAACACTGTGGTGACAGAGAAGTGGCAGAGGTGACGCCGTGGGAGGGTTTTGCTCCCTGTCGCTCTTTAACAACTGACTTCATATTTGTTGTGATAACGTTACTGTGAGGCAGCAAACAAACTAATCCACCACTACAGCGTCAAATCGAATACTTCCACACATGATTCACCATTTGCCATAGCTCACTAGCTTCCTTTTTTTATTTATTTTTTTGTTTAACAAAGACATCAACAATAGCCAGGAGCTGGGCCCACAATAGATCAGGCTGACAGTTCACTTTATAAGCGTCTCCCACTGGGGAATAGACTCAACCTGCTGCACATACACACTGAATTTACAATTTGGTCTGATCTTTGCAGTTTAAATATTTAAATTGTTGCTACTGTCAACAGGTAATGTGAATTTGGAATAAAAAGAGTGGCCTTGTTGTGTAGCCGTGTAACAGCCTCTTTGTGTTTAATGTTGGATCTGATCTGAGCAGGCTGTAGAGCTCGAGCTAATTTTTTTGGTGGCACTGTAGAGCTGTTTCTTCATCAGGTTTTTTTGGGGGTTTGAGCCTTTATTTGAAAGGACAGAGTTAAGCATGAATGAGGTAGAGAGAGTGGGGAAGACACGTAGCAAAGGGCCAGGTCACAAACAAACCAGCCACCTTGGCAGAACTCAAGCCTCCATTCTCTAAAGACCATGTGTCCCTGATTTAATTATCTAGTGCATGCAAGAGGACTTGCTTTTGCAAAAATGTGGGAGTGACCAACAGAGTAACAAAGGCAGGAAAGAAGAATTAAATACTGCTGTAACCCACAGATTTAAAAAAACACATTTCCTGACCTCAAGTATACCTTGATTTGGGAAAACATTAAATATACTATCGCCCCAAATGATATATAACTCAGCTGATTTTATCAGCTTATATTGTCCTATCACAGACATATCGATATCTGTGTGTAGAATGACCGATATGCATCAAAATAAAAAGTTTCTTTACACAGCAAAATTCTGACAAATATTCAGGTAATTTAGAAATGGTTGAAATACAGATATAGATTCTATGGTATGATCTATGTGCTGGTTAGCTTTTAAACCAGACGATGAAGGACAAGGACCTGCATGTACAGTAAACGTCCAAACACTATGAACTTCGTGCTACAACACTGGATCTGCTGGAGAGCCCCCGCTCAGCCACACAAGGCACCATTTCAAGCTGACGAACTCTCCAACCTCCCAAAACACAGCGCAGAGTGTCATTTTGGAAACAGTTAGCCCATCTTAAGAGAAAATCATGGTAGAGGCATTCCTTTCATAGCATAACAGTTTGTCATTTTAGAGAAAATAAGGACAAAACCTCATCTAAGGACAAGTTTAAATTTTCATAGATCATCTATAAAGACAGAAAAGTTTTACCAAGCACCTAATTTCCAGTTGTAGTCCACAAACCAAAATCTATCTGCACTCTCCTGACTCTGACTCTTTTATCTCAAGAACCATTCATCTGATTGGCATCACACTTGAGTAGAGTGCCCAAGAAAGGGCAATGTTTGCTCAACACAGTGTGGTTTTCAAATACAAAACGCAACTGACAAACAAATGCACTTCATATTTCTAATAAATAATACTTCAAAACCAAACTTTAGCTTCATAGTAAAGCGGTGAGCAGCAGCGCTTTGTAGCTGAGGCGCCGGGACCCATCAACGTAAGTGACGTTACCGATCACACCACCAGCGCGTTTACATCACCGACAACTGATTCTCTAGTTTGGGGTTCTGTGAACTGAATCGAGCTGCAGCTTTGAATAAACAGGTGAACAGCTGTCTGTGCAGCAGCAGCTTCAGGGCTCGTGGACTGAGTCTGCAGTGGTTCCGTACTTGCACAATTTTTGCAGGTCGCTTTCACAGCTTCAAAAAGAAAGTTGCTACCAGCATTACTACAGGCCAAGCCTACAGCCCATTCCAAACAGGCAGGGTTAGAATGGAATATAATAAATAAATATATATATAAAGAATATTGGCTGATAGATCAATATCATATAGCTAAATTAAAATATCGGTCAGGCTCTAAATGTAACTGTTAAAGGATGCTTGAGAAGATGCAGATGACATCACTAACATCATCCACCCTCCCGCTCCTCGAAACCACCTCAGGCTGGAAACTCACACTGACAGTGTTTTTTTGAGGGCAGAACAGAAGAATGTTTTCTCCACTTTTCATTTTTCATCTTTCTCCATTTCCATCCGTCCCCCTCCATCCTCAACTGTTAAGGCATCAGACGGCTGCTTGCTCTTGTTGCCTGTGGTGGTTAAAGGAGTGCAGCTGAGATGTGAATTCAGAGCATTTTTCTATCCCCCTGCTTATTCTGCTGATGTCTTGAAGGTTGTTTTTTTTTTCTCCCCAGCTCTGAAAACTTCCTTCTCCTCCGACTTTGATGCTGGCCGAGATGTCGACACATCACTAAACAGGCACAGATGGACTGATCATGAAGATGAAGAGAGGAGAGGCTGGAGGCTGAGAAGTGAAAGCAACACAGAGGAGAGTAGGTGGGGGCAGGAAGATAAAGACAGGATAGATAACAAGAGGAGTAGCGTGAGCTGGGTGAAAGAGGATGAACAGAGGTTGAATAGATATGAGGACATGGAGATAGCGGTGTCTAACGCTGCGGCGAGTGCAGATAGTGAAAGAACGATGGTTAACATCTTAACTGTAACTTGTCTGCTGGGTCGACCTTTAACAGCTTAATTTGTTCTCGTACAGAGGAGACGAGCGGAAGTAGAGGGGAATGGTCATCCAGAGACCAATAAAACAAGAAGTGTGGATGCTGAGGCATGCTCTAAGATGGTCCCGCTGTAATATAACACAGTGAGTATTGAGTCATGGTCAACACAGTGACATTGGGCTAAGTTCTGTGGCACAATTGTGGTCACAAATCTTTCCTCAAACACTAAAAATGTTCAGTTCTTCAACAGGGTTTCTGCAAGTTTCAATCAGTGAACCTTTGGACAATTTAGGAGCACTGAGATTCTATTTAAAACCTTGTTTCTATCCATACGGGCAAAAGAAAGTAATGTATTCACATTCAACACAAACAATCGACTGTCTGGCTACTGATGTGAGGGTGGGTGATTTGGCACAAAATCACGAATCTGTATATCTCTCTGTTTTTAGGTTTAATTCACAGAAAATTGAAAAAAAGTTTTTTAATGATATCCAGGTTCAGGTTGGGTTTGGTGACATTGGGTGGGCAGTTACTTGATATTGTACACTTCATGTGTAATCTGGAAAAACATAGGGCATAGGGTGGATTCAGACACAAAATACAGAATGCCTGTCAGTATGCTTTGGTTACTAAGGCTTGATCAGCCTCGAACAAAAAGTTGAATTGTTAGCATGAGGTGGTTTAAATGCCATGGGGAGCTGGGTTTGCACTGCACACGTGAAACATGCATGTCGAACTGAAAGGCCCAAATCCAAAAAATGTTGTACGGTTACACTTCTAATGCAAAGAGCACTGTAGATTCCAAGCGATGTCTGAAGGTTGTAGTCATGCAGACTTTGGGTGATGCTGCTGCTATGTGTTTGCTGGTGTCTTTTTATGGCTTCCTCGTGTTTTCAGAATTCCAAAGTGACTCTAATTGATTATAATCAGTTCAATTGGAGCATTTTCTTGCACAAGGTGGAGTGGATTCTATGTCTGATACTTTCAACAGTTTTCAACAGAGCACTAAACACCTAACAGAAATCATTTTAACAAATAACCTATGGGAGGAGACGCCACATTAGCACACATCAACCTGCCACACTAGCTGAGTGCTCTGATGAATTCAGCTGGCTGCATTACATCAGACATTAACACAATATTGTTCCATAAACCCTTTTAGAAGAGAGGCTTGGGCTCATGCATCTTGATAGATGTCAAATGGAATTTAAAATCACATCCAATTTCAAGACCTGTCAAAATCACATTAAAGAAATCTTAATGCCTCAAATTCATAATTGGATTTGTCAATTTTGAAACCTTTTATTTAAGTCAATTAGGCCAATTAGCAATCAGATTGACAAACAACTGGAGACACAAAGACCAACTGTTATTTCTATGATGCCAGTCAACGTTAACCAGCATTAATGGCTCCTCAATTTGAATCAACCTGTTTGCAGGCCCTGTTCCATCTGCTGTGCAACCTGACAGAAGCTGCTACCTCCGATCTCCAAATGACTCCTGCTACTTGTCTTTCTTTTTCTTGTCTGCCCAATGGCTGCCCCTCCCTCCCTCCTGTGTGTGTGTGTGTGTGTGTGTGTGTGTGTGTGTGCGTGTGCGTGTGCGTGTCTGTGTGTGTGTGTGTGTGTAATGTGAGTATGAATGTGTCAGAGTGTGAGTGGGTGTGCGACTGGTTTGGCAGGTCTGGGCATGGCCGTGACTTCCCTCTGAATTTCAAATAACCCATACCCTAACATGTAGATCTTCACCACTAATCATCTGCGAAAGTATAAGAACCCTGGTCTTCAAAACACTCGTTCTCAGATATACAGTCAGACTACGGGGCAGTGTCTTGCATTATTGGCTCCAGGTCTGTAATTATTGTCTGTTCTTCTCCAGTTTGCTTATTCTCTGCTTCTCTTCCCTCCTCAGATGCTAATCAACCGATTAGTTTGCCTGCCTGTGTTCTGCCTGATCAATTCGTACATCGGCACTCGCGTGCTTCTGAATCCTGATTCCTGTTCCCTTCTGATCCCCTTGTGGGAGCCCTCCCTGCTTAGTCGCCTGCAAGTGCCACGGAGCTCATCCACACCCCACCTAGCACAGCCACCAAGCCAGAGACTTCAGATACCAATCATCTTGAAATTGATCTGAGAGAACTTCTCATCAAACTTCGGGTTCCTGTTCTGTAGGTAACACCTGGTCCAAGAGCCACATGTGACCCTGACATGATGGGCCAAGAAATTTTCTTGAAATTCATAAAGACACACAAATAATTACATTTAAGTGAGGTCTGAGCCACTAATGGAATCCAATTTTCTACTATGTAATCAACAAACCCATTGCAACTAACTGCAAATTTGTGTTATCCTGTTAAACCACCAAAAAAGTGGCTTTGGCCAAACCCTGCAGCTCTTCTGCTGTCCACTGACGTCAGAACACAATATGTCAGTGGACGCAAATAAATTAAGTGGGCTGCCACAGCTGGCTGTGCAAGCACACAGGACGTTGGCAAATAGTGTGGACACAGCAGACAGGACATCCCTGTGACTTACGCAGGCAAATAAGGCTGAAGATCAGCAGAGTCTTCCTCCAGGGTGACTCTGCTGCTCTCCTGTGACATTTTGAGGCCAATCACTGGGCTCATCACAGAGGGTTCGCAAGATGTACTCTGATGTCTTGTTGTTTCCAGTAACACTGAAATAATATGTGGTACACACACACACACACACCTACTAACTCACTCTTGGCAGAGCAATGACCTCATGCTGCATGAACGATGAAATGGAGTGGATGCACTCGTCCTCCACTGTGAACAAAGTACTGCAGGCCGTCCATATAACACATTGCTCTTTGTGTGTCTCTCTCTCTCCATTTTCTCACACACACATCAAACACTTCACAACATATCCATGTCTGGATTAATAGGACTGTTTGAATTGGTTTGAGGATACTCAAAACAAACATATTTTTTTCATTTCCGTATTGAACTGTTACGTTCCAAACACTATCAGGGGCATCGTGGAGAATGGTTGTTTTACTTTGCATGCCTTTGAGCTTAGTGAACCTAATAAACCGACAACTGAGAGTTTATTAGTGTTAAGGCTTTTTATTCAAAATTCAAGGATTCATTCGAATGTGGAGGGGTAATGGAGTGGTGCTAGAATGACCTGTTTGAATCCAAAATATACAGACAGGCGGAAGTAGTTTACTTTGTGATCCAGCAGAGGGTAATGTGAGGTTGTTTTGCGAAGAAAATGGAGGACACTAGAAAGCAAAGCCGTCCTGGGGGAAAGGTGAGGCTGTTTGTCGTCTTTGTACGGTCACGCACACACAAATGCAAAGTGAGCATTGCGGCTCAAATTCCACCAAAGTCAAACTCCATGCGTAGCCACACTGTGATTCCTTTCTATACTGGAAGCAAATGTTTTAACCAACCAACCTTGATCTCTCAGGTTGTAATTGAAGGGAAGGCAAAGGTTCACGTGTCAGCGACATACATGACACCCATTTTGTTCAAACTTGATTTGGGGAAAAAGGTATTTACAGTTTGTACCATTATCCCAGAAACACAAATCACAAAATGCCATGATCTTCTGGTTACAGCAGCTTTTCACTGTAAGAGAGTAAAGTTGGCTACTATCATTTTTAACAGACAGGATAAACTTCTCAAAGTAGAATTCCAACCGGCAGCATCTTCACATCTCATCTGATCGAGCGGGTACCATCTTCCAGTATCAGTTCACATATAAAGTATAGTACCATGAAAGTGTTGAGGCTCATTACAGTGGTGAAACATATGGAATACAGTAAAAATGTCTCATCAGCAACCACAATGGGTGTGAAATACAGCATAATTGAATCCACCTGCACAATACTGTATCCGTCATGTTACAGCAGTAACACTGACACAATACAGTGCAGTATGTACATTGAAGAGTCATTCTTTTGTAAGTGCTGAGCAAATAGGTGAAACCAACAAATTCCTCTCTCATTCCAACACATGCACACACATATACACAAGCTATAGCTCTGGGCTACAGCCGGCTCTTCTCCTCTTTCTCAATCTGCACAAAACTGCTTAAAGTGATAATGAGTTGTTTTTACTAATCAATTTGCATATAAAAGCCGAGCCGTCTGTGTGGGTGGCAGAAACAGATCCTAGATCACAGTCTGACTGCTGGCAACGCTTCAGAGAAAGTCGGAGAAGACAGAGAGGGAGGCAGGAGGCGAGAGGGAACAGGAAAACAGCGGAGTGAGGAGCCCGTATCGAAGAAGAGAGCGAGAGAAACAAAACGAGAGGCAGCAAGATGAAATGAAGATGCCATAGAGGAAGACTGCTGTGAGCGAGACGTTCGGAAACGTTTTGATTGTCCTGCAACGGGTTTTGTTGAAAAATGTTCACTTTGCGTCCTTTCTTTCAGTTTGTAGCCCCCCCTCAGCAGAGGGGCACACATACATACTGTACATATACATATTTGTGTGTGTGTGTGTTTATGTGTGTGTATGTATGTGTGTGTGTGTGTGTGTGTGTGTGTGAGTGTGAGTGTGAGTGTGTGTGTGTGTGTGAGTGTGTGTGTGTGTGTGTGTGAGTGTGAGTGTGTGTGTGTGTGTATACATATATAAACATACATAACAATCTTTTGATAACCTTAGTTACAATGTGCAAATGGAGGTGGTGTTACTAAAAGTTGGAAGTTTAGGCTGAAGCTAACTGGTTGTGGTCACATATATGAGTCAAATTGTTGTAGTTGTAATTGTTAGTTTTGGGGAAAACACTGGAGGATATATCTGAACAAACACACCGAACGCACACACACACACATTTCTGTGCACATTCACACCACACTACCTAACTCACGGTAGCAGCCCACTCACGGAAACGCACCTCACAGAGATAATCTCTCTGGAAACAATTAAGACAAGGAAATGTGCACCCACATATTCAAATACACACATGCAAAACTTTTCTATCTCTGCATCCACACAAATGAAGGTTCGCACATGCTGGGAGCTCGCCCAAGATAACAGTGTTTTAAAAGGTAATTCTCTAACTCTGTCCAATCGCACATAGTATCAGATCCGGTGTATCAGACATAGTATCAGATCCGGTGAGGATCTGATACTGGCCTTTGTGATCAACTGAATGAGCTTTGCAGACTGGATGAGTTTAAGATGAGTGAATGTCAACGGCATTGACATTGACAAGTCAGTGAACGCATTCAAATGTCTTTCGTAAGAAAAAGATGCCAAATATAGTGAGAAGCACATTTTGACACTCAACAGCAACTAAAACCAGGCTAACAGTCTATGATACATTTGAGTTTCTCATCAAAAGACTTCACATTTGGAATGAAAAACACTCTGTATCCTTTCACCTAAAAATTAAACAGAGAAGAAGAACAGAGAATCTGCCACTTCACATTAACGTCGTCTTTTGGCAGAAGATGGCATCAAACAGCTTTGCATCAAACCTCTGCAACAAACAGCTATTGATGTACAGTTTCATGAAATGGCATCCAGCCATAGCAGTCCTGTAAACAACTGTAACAAGAACCTGAACTGACAGGACAAAACTCAGAATGTAGATAACAAGCAGGGTTGCTGATACTCACTGGAGCTGTGGTCAGAGCTTCCTTGTCGAAGTACTTTTTCCTCTCGTACTTGTCCCGGATAAAGACCTCCACTGGTCTGAGGGTCAGGGTTAAGGACTGAAAAACTGCACAAAGATATCCCAGTAAATTCTGCATACGCTTTAGTCCTCAGGAGACGAAGTTTACCAGTATAATGGTGTTTTCAGGGAATTTGTTGCTCAATGCATCATCTATGATATTTAATAAGGGACCTTAAAATAATTACAATGTTTTACATTATAACATTTTATGTTTAGGTGCCATCCTGTTCCTTGAATTGGAAGAAGATGGTCTTCAAGACAGTTTCCATCCTCACACACACATGAACACAAATGTCCCCCAGGGATCCCATAGGCATAAATCCTGACTCTCTTATCACCACATTTCAGCAGCGACGCCTCTATCAGATCCAGCAATAGACTTGAGAAGATTGAAAAATGATGACAACCCGCACAAGTCGAGCTCTGAGACAAGGTAAGACTGATGCTATATTTGATACACAGAGCCTATTTATCACCATTGACTAGAGACATGAGAATACAGAGGATGCTCCAGATACTTAGTTACATAGGTGGATGTCCTATGGGGGATGTGCACAATGTTGGGATGATACATAATAAAAAAATGAAAAGAAAGGTCGATTGGAAGACCGGATCATATCAAAGTAAGCATGTATTAACACTGAAGCAAGAATATTCATCTGTTTTTACCTCAAACTCAGTTCGTATGGGGGAGTGTTTCCTCTTTTATTCCCACCCCTCACCCTGAATGCCTGATCTTGCATTAAGTGTGTAACTGTTGCACCTTAAATTGTCAGAATCAGATCCCTGTAGATCAGTTAAAAAGACTTTGAGGTCTTAAAAAAAATTGATTTCATCTCTGATATTCAGCCAGGAAACTTTAAAAGTGAAGAACTCTAAACAGAGTTTGGTGTATTTGTGGTATGAATGAATCAACCATGTGTGGCTGGTTGTGTGGTCATTTGTCGAGTAGTTTTTGTGTAATCCTGCTAATAACAGATAAACCAACCAACAGATCATAGCCCTAACCTCCTTGACAGAGAAGCGAAGTATATATATATTTAAAAAAATAAGAATTGGAGACCTGTTGAAACAACTGGGGTAGAAACATTGGAATATGGCAAATTTAATAAAAGACCTTTTCAGTATTACAAATTGTTTTAAGTCAGCAAAAATTTATAACAATGACCTCACCAAATCAAGAATTAAATAAAACACACACACACACATCAAACCCCACTTTTTCATTTCACACTTTTACTGTACATACTCACATTAAAAGTGAGGTTTAAATCATGATAAAAAACATACGTTCAAAACGCTCTCGCTCTCTCTATCAAACACACACAAACACATTCAGGCGGTAGCTCTTCTAATCCTGAGTCTGTTATCTGCTGTTCTCAGCCAGCGGCGCTGCTGTCACAACGAACTAATGGACTTCAAAAGAGTGAAGAATGATGACCACCCGCACAAATGGGCCTGCCAGATACAAGATAGGGTATTAGAGCAGCATTTCAAACTGGGAGATTATTTATTTCCGGCTGCTGGTGGAAATATGAACATATGCAGCGATGTTAACTACACAGCTGTCTTGTCTTGTATCTTGGAAAAGGGCAAACTGGAAACTGCTGTTACGCCACTAGACACCCACTGCTGGAGGTGTCCTGGTTAAAAGCGTGGAATGACACTTAACAAAGCAGACCTGTCACTTGTGATTCATATACTGGAGGGAACTTGGGGGTGTGCAGCGGAAGTTTGACGATGAGTGAGTCCGATTGGATACTGTTACATCTCCAACTTTTCTTCTAAAAAAGATCCATCTGATTTCAAGTTGGGTCTAGTTAAAGGGGACATATTATGAAAATGTCACTTTTGTAGTGCTTCTACACGTTCATTTGGGTAACTGGCATGTCAGAGTTCCCAAGAACTCCCGCGATTTGTTGTGGTTGCTCTATGTCAGAAAAGTTAGGGGGCTTAAGGGGGCGGGGCACTCAAAACAGGTCAATCTGAGAGGAGGGCTGTTTTAGACAGGGTAAAAAGGTGCCGTTTTAAATTATCCTTGTGGTATTTGGACAAAAGTATGTTACAGACATTTCATTAAGGCCCCAAGGAACCATATTAACTTGTGATAAAATGGGCATAAGATGGGTCCTTTAAGACTATTGTAGGGTTAAGCCCACCAGTGTGCTGAGATACTGAACACACCAAGTACTGGATATCAGAGTCCAGCATCACAAGCATAGAGCTACTTCTGGATCACAGCTCACTAATAACCTGTTACTTAGTATTTTTATGGCAAAAATGTTCTTCTTTTAGCAATTTTGTTGTCTTGTAGTAAAACTTCAGTATCCTTCTTTACTTGTATCTGTCAGTACCCATAACTCAACTGTTCCTGCAACTCAGAGCCAGCAGTTATTTCAAAGACAACCTGTCCTTTATGTTGATATCGGTCAGTTCTGACAACAATAAAAAATTAAAGGGTATACCATAAATCTGTAGTTAAGTCTTCAGTCTTCGTAATTATTTTTTGTGTGAGATACAGCAATTGTATACAAATGGATGTATAGTGGATTAGGCCTTTTTTAGTCTGTTACTATAAACTATGCGCTATTATTATTTTCTATATAAAGATGGACGATGCCTCTCCACTTCCTCCCATACTCCAGAAATGAGATCAAAATATTCCGGAAGCGAACACCGCCATCTTGCTCAATTGGAGCTGGAGTCTGCGTATCTGCAATAGAGCCCGAGTACTGAGCTCCTACCGATACAAGCACTCCACCAATAACGAGTCGGTCTGAACTATCAATCAAGATTCTTTAACGCTTTTTCATAAAAATCTAACTATTCAAAACCAATGTTACTGGAAAAACTACCACATGAACTTATGGTTAAATGTGACAAAAACGTTGTCAAATGACAGTAACCATCTTTGAGGAAATACCAGGGGCCAAGTGAGATACTTTGGCCTTAATTGTGTGGAGATGTCATGTGCACCATCTTTATATACAGTCTATAATCTGGTTTGACACCAATCTGTATGTGACACCGCTATGTGTTATGCTAATTTATCGTGACATTGGAAGTTTGTATGCAAATATAAAATAAAACAGATTGCTTTTAGATCTGTATTTAAATTTGTTGTGACATTTATAGTGATAAAGGGACCTTTATGCAAATCAATACTAACATTTATGTGGACAGAGAAAAACGCATAGTGACAGATTTATGTGCATGTAGAGGGACAACAGCAGTTGATATGCACATACTCAAGGACTGGGAGTTTATGCCAATGTATGGAGGGGTGAATGTTTATGAGGATGAAAGTGGGAGTTGAATAAATGCTCGAGCCAGTGAACAGACAATCACAGGCGAAGGATACTGGTCGGTTTGCGGTCGTCTGAAGCTCTCGGGTAGGTGGGCCTCATACAGCTGTTTGGCCCTGGAGTTGCCCATGTCCACCATACTCTGCAAGAAGAGAAGTAGAGCGGGAAAGAAAGAGAGAAAGAATGTAATGCTCGAGAGTTCATTGGTAAAACGCCTTCAAGAACGTGTCACATGCGGCGAGTTCTTTCATACAACGCATTTGCATTTAACTCAATTTAACCCTGCTGACTCAGTCCTGTGCGCGCTCGCTCACACACAAACACTCAGCGTGAGAGACGCACCGGCCGTGTGTGTCAAGGCTAAATTAAGAGGAGAGTGATAAATGGGGGGGATGAGGGGAGAAGTAGAGGAGACGGAGTCGGAATAATCAGCCATCCAGAATTAATTAGTCATTGAAAACAGTGATTAACATTCAGAGTGAGACCCTTTCCACTCACACTGCGCTGATGGATCGGGCTCTGCCATGAAGAAACACACGCATACCTTTATCCTGCTACGCACACGCAACACGAACGACTGGATGATTAAATAAATTTGTGGAGTTCGCCCGTGAGTTTCACTGACGCACACTTGGAAATGTTTTGAGCAATTCATTCAGTGAGGCATGTAAGTCATTGCGGCACCTATACATTTACTACAGTACTCGATGTTCCCTGTGGCCGTGTACACTTGTAACTGAGTGTATGCATGTCACAAATCCACTGTGGAAGAACACTGGAATGCATACTAAACACCTCATCTCACATTTGGTTATGTGTGTGTGTGTGTGTTAGTGTGTGTGTGTGTGTGTGTGTGTGTGTGTGTGTGTGCTTGTTTTAATTTACATAGACAAGCCACCGACTTTTTTAGTCATTGTAAATTTTTTCTGCCATTACTTTCAGTTTATATCTTTATGTCAAAAGATATTACAGGGTGTATGGGTATTGTTATGTTCTCAATACGTTTGTGTGACACAGATACAAGGTCCATGTTCAATGCCAACAACATCATACAGTGTAAGACTAAATGAACCTGTTTTTAAATGAAACTCTCTCGCTTATATCTATTTCTTTCTACAGTTGTATTAGCGGCAAATATATTTCTCCACACTTGGTTCCCATCATGCTCTAGGTGATGTGAATGATGATGTAAATCAGTGCAAGTGCAATGTAAAATCATACAGCACTAGCTGCTAGCAGCTCCTGTTGTAACCTCTTTTGATACTTATTTTATTTTTTCTCAGCTAACAGCCTAGAACTACAAAATCAAAGACACTGTTATCAGGGGTCCTCTCCCTTATGTAGAGCGCGGTTTGAATTCAGAAATGAAAACCAAGCAGCAGCACTGGGGAGTAGTGAGAACATAGCTACCCTGTGGATCATCATGGAATAATTTTGAACACATATGTTCTCATTCCATGCGGATGTGACCTGTTCTTTGTTTTAATGGTGTGTATGGTTCTATCTGTGTGTTTATACCTGGATCTGCTCAGATGTCCACTGGTCAAGATTGACAGATTTGACTCTGGAGATGTGGACGCCCAGGTTGCGGTGAATTCCGGCACAGCGGATACACATGAACACCCCGAGGTTCCATGACGCCCATCGAGGTCCTGAGGAAAGGGATAGAAAGAAAGAGACAATTATGCTTTAAAGCTGTTTTGCTTAAAATGTATTATCAAAATAAAAAATGAAATAAAATAAAATAATACTATATTTAACTGACTCTAATACTGTTAGAGAATAATCTAGCCCATTTAGACCAGCTGAGACAAGATGGATTCGGGGCTCTCATATCCAGTGCAAGG
The DNA here is from genome assembly GCF_949316205.1 of Platichthys flesus. Lineage (NCBI taxonomy): Eukaryota > Metazoa > Chordata > Actinopteri > Pleuronectiformes > Pleuronectidae > Platichthys > Platichthys flesus. The sequence continues at coordinate 20,486,165 of NC_084956.1, read as the reverse complement.
CGATATAAAGTGTGATATAAGTGTCAGATTGTCTTCTCACATTCACTTATTGCATAAGCACAAGATTTTCTCTGCAGAGAAGCTCTACTACCTGGTAAATCCAACATTTTTATAGTATTCACCCAACTTTTAAATGGAAGGGAAGACGGCACTCTAATTGGTTTATTGCATGTTTGGCCCCTAACACACTGATGATATTTTATAAAGAGACTTAGTGCCTCCCGTTGAAAAACGACTCGAAAAAGTGGATTTGGACACGTCCTGAATGCACTTGTTCTTGTACCATGTGCTTAGACCCTGCAATGAGACTGTTAAAATAGAGTCCTCAGTCTTTCCGACAGATTTAAAATTCAGAATGAGGTGGAAAAGCAGGGAGTGATGAATTAATACTCAGCCAAGAAATGAAAAGGCAAGGAAGCAACCATTATTCTCTCAGAGTCTCTAAATCCCAGCATTGTCCTTTGAAAGTGTGCTTTTATAAATCAAAGTGTTGAGTTGCCAAGTACAGTTTTCAAATACTTTATGTCTGCATGAGCTCTAGAGAGTCTTGGGAACCTTTGTTACAAACAAACAGTGAAGAACTGGTGTTTTCCACCAAAGCTGCACAGAAAAAGAAAAGTGACCCATCCACAGAAACGCCAGCTCAGCGGTCACATATTGAACAAACTGTTTGACTGACAAGGGATTTTCGTAGAGTGCAGTCGAAGCAGGTACAGTTCCCTATCAGAGTCAAACCAAAACTCAAGATGTTAATATAAAAGGTACAATCAAAACATGACAAAGATTTAAAACCCTTACTTCAGTGAAATTGTCTCAGTTGAGAAGCTTAGTTTGGTATTTCAGGATGTACACACACTTTGGGTTATCCTGACACCTTTTGCAGACATTCTTATCGAAATTGCTTGGGAAGTAATATTCCAACTCCCTTTAATACATCTTAGTGAGATTATATAGTGGAGGAGCAAAGTGTGGTTTGTTTGAATGATTTAATTACATTTCTTTTGGTTTAAAAAATATTTTCTCTATAAAAGTGCTACAAGTTATCAGTAAAGCAGCAAAATAAAGTGTTCAGACAGATCTTGTCTTTATATTTTCTTATTCAAATTAGCAATTACTATTATTTAGTGATTAATAGCTTTAATTAACTGTCACAATGATTAAAAACCTATTTCCCAATTTGATAGGTACTACAATATCCTTTTAGCTCAATGAAAGCAGTCAACTCCAATAACCTGAATTTCAAAAGCTTAAGGGTCAGTTCTTAATCCAATAAATAATCCACCAAAATTTGAAATAAAAATAAGATGATAACAGGAAAATTGCCACATTCATCCAAATTGTGTGATATGGGGACAGGGTGATCCTTTTCTTTCATGCCATAGTTTTAAAAAACAACTTGGACTTGGAGTATATTTGATAATGACATAGAGACCAAACTCCAAAAATAACCAACATATGGTTACATTAAAGCTTTGAAAGAGCACAAGGCCTTGAGATGGAAAGAACCAGAAGAAGTGAAGAACCTCCAGGCAGAAGCCGACAAGACTTAAATTCTTGTTGACACACAATTGTGTAATGTCTTTTAATGGAAGGGATGGCAATTTTGAATTATCCCACAAGCTAAACACACTCATGGAAACAATGCTTGGTACGAGATGTGTAGATCTGTTTGTGGGGGGGTATACATACATGCAGATTATCTGCTTCTAGAATTAGAGTTCATAACATATATATTTTTTTTTATTTGAGAGAAGTAATATAAACAATAAGGAATAATATTAACAATCTTCATTAGTGTGATACTAATTGTTATTATTATTACTAAAAAAAGATGTACCTTAAACAATAATAAAACACTAAATAAATGTTAAAAAGGGGAAGGGGGTGTATAGACATGAGCTATACACCCCTATACACTACAGAGCTTGGGCAGGTGTAGGTCTGTTAGAGAAAGTTGTTATGGCTCAAGGCCGATTTGATCATCATCATCATCATCATCATCATCATCATCATCATCATCATCATCATCATCATCGTCATCACCATCTGACATCAGACGCCTCACGAAAGAGGAGCAGTTCCAGCCGTCACATTAGATAGGTCAGGGTGCTATGGCAAGTAAGGTAACTAACACAGATGCTTTCCATCAATAACTACAATGGCACTCATTAGAGCCGAACCTCTGCCAAGGCCCAACAGTGCCCTTAAATAATTAGGCAGCACGGACAGGGGTTAAGGAAATTATCTCCTTGGCGGCAGTAAAAACACTTCAAAAAGACAAGCTGTTACCCAACATACATCAAGAAACTTCAAGAAACAAATGTCAATAACATTTGTAGTTGCCCTCAATAGGAAAGAGGTTCCCATCCCCGGTACACCAAGTACGAACAAACTCCTGCTCTGCCAGATCTCCATGGGGATAAATAGGGGATGGCACAGGAATGACAGTCAAATCAGCTTACTATCTCTCAATTTGATGGCTGAAAGCGTCTTCTAGGATAGAAAGTGCAAAAGGATCACATTTTATGGATCAAGGCTGCATAGCGGTGGTGAGTCGGACAGGGTTGGATAGCAACAGGCATGCACGCAGTCCAGTGGGCTTGTCGTCTCGGGTAAGAGCATCAGTGTGTTTATGCAATGGCACTAATGCACTAGACGGCCTAAAGGGGTATTAAGGTGGATGACTGAGTGTTAAGCCTAAATCAAGCAGCTCAGCCATTGTAAGCTGGACTCTATCTGCTGGATATCTATCAGTATGGATTGGACTTCACTTTGGTTGGCTCTCACAAATGCATCACCATCTCAGCTAGGTTCTCATCCATATGCAGCGCACACACACACACAGTGTGAGCATACCCACACATTGCAAGTTCCTGTATGTATAGGCTGGAAATCAGTTTTTGTTACAATGAAGATCCCCCTTGAAACCTTCTTCACATTTTATAAAGGAATATTATTAGGGATGTTACAAGCTTGTGTGTTCCCTCAAGTGTGTTTGTTTGTTAGCAGGATTAGGCAAGAACTACTGAACCAATTATATTGAAATGGTAGGTTATGGGCCAAGGAAGAATCCATTAACATTGGAGCAGATTCAATTAAAAGAGGGGATGTAGGATTTGTTTCCCACTTTCTTTAACATTTTGACATTTTTGTGAATTTCTCAAGAAATAATTCAGAGATCTCAATAAAAAACTTAAAGGACTGATATTTATGAGTTTGTGCAATTCGATACTGCTTGATTGAATTTAAAGGGGCTGTTGATTGTCTGTCAGCGGGATTATGCAAAAACTACTGAACTGATTTTATTGTGACTTGTTGGAAGGTCGGGGTGTGGGCCAAGAAACAACCAATTAGCTTTTCAGTTTCTTTAACATTGCGAGATAGGTTGTTAGCCTTGGCCAGAGGAATGCACTCTCCAAATGGCCTTCACTGTAAATATACAGTTGTGTATTATAGAAAGACATAAGCCTCTATCCTTCATCTGTGTCTCACATGCTCAAGTATAATTAAGTGTTCCCACCAACCAATCAGACTTTTCTCAGAGATGATACTGGTGAGTACCAGGGTCGGTGAATGATGACCATTAGCCTCTTTGGTAATGTAAATGCTCCACTGTCTTGGCAGCAGCCAGATGTCAGACATTTATGCAAATGTGTGTAAATGTTCAAGTGTTTGGCTTTCCTCTACAGATTTATCTGATAAACAGAGGTAGATCTTTGCTGCGTAATTCCAAATACTTTTTCATAAAAACTTGTAAACGAGGTGGTGGTTTCTTGTTGTATCAAGACATTATCAATCCAAAATACACAGACCATATCCTCTCACTGTGCCTTCACTCCAAATGATCCCGAAAAAAAAAAAAAAAATGTGACATGAATTTTACTGACCAAATTTATGTAAACTGGGATTATGTAAAGTTTACACGTTATCAGGTAAAATGCTTTATATAAAAACAAGGTGTAAATGACGATGTTTCAAGACGAACATGAATGTCAGGGCTTACAGAGACTTGCATGACACCAAAGAAACAGTATGGAGATATTTTCTGTATGTTTTCAGTTGTTTTTTTTAAGTTTAAAGACGTGGTCAAATCTGCAGTACGAGAAGATGATGAGTGAATTTTCCTTTTTCCTTTTTTTCCGGCAAACTGTTCCTTTAAGGTCCAAAGAACAGCTGAACCTTTAGAAGCACTAGGTCGGCCAATTGAATTTAAAATCGTAATATTGCTACTTGCTTGTGCAGCACACATTTTTCATCTAAACTTGACTTAAATGCTTTTTTGAGTGATGTAAATAGCTGATGTGAAAAGAGTGACAGAGAGAGAACAGCTCATTTGAGGTTAATCAGGTCAGCAGTCTAAATTGGCACTGGTGCATGTGTTTGCATTCTCTCTCTCGCTCTCAAGTACACACACACACATTGCCACACATGCATACACACATGCACACACACAATTCCAAGCACTTTCATGATGGTAAATTTGTGCACATCCTGCAGAGCGCTATAAAAAAGCACCTACACCTGAGCACACACATCAATGTATAAACAAACTGATGCATAAAGACACACGCACACACACACTCACACAGCAATAAACGAAGACCTTCATAACATGAAGACAATATCACAAACACAGCTTAATAAATGTGCATACATATATATATATATTCAGGCCAACTCATACACACAGATAACAAACAGAGTCATCTCAACTGAGAGACACACAGACACACACACCCTGAAGCGTTGTTGAGTGACAGCGGAACCTTCCAACTGGGAGGGGGGGGATTCTGAGGGGGCAGCTAGCCGAGCATGAAATTAAAGCCCCAACTGTCACCCTGAGGCCAGTCAGGACAATGACTGAGGTGCGTGTATGTGCCTTTGTGTTTGATGAGATGCGAGGATGGTTACACACCATGGGGAGGTGACCATAGATGTGAGGTGAGGTGTTCCACTCCTCCGTACAGATCAACCTGCGAGATCTGCTGGTAAATGCTGCATGGCACCTGCTGACGGACAAGTGGTAAAAAACACTTTGAGGCAACTAACACGTATGTAAAACAAATGAGGACCATCTGAACTTACTGACGTGATTCCTGCCAACTCATTGGATTATTATGTATTAGTTGAGACAAATATCTGTGGCCAGAGTGAAGACACACAGTTTTAAGCTTTTAGGCTGAAAAGAGGCAAACTCTGGGGATATAAACCATCTGACCTGACTTGTCCAAAATCCTCCGGGACCAATAACACTGCAGCCTTTATCTGCTCTGGACCATAGCAGCCAGAAATCCATGTGGGCTGCTGTCAAAACCATGATTCTAACTTGAATCTTTTATTTTTCATTTTGAGAGCAATTCTAAGAAAGTGCAACTTCGTCTTAATATTTTCTTTTAAAACATCTTAAAATTATAATTTGGCGTGATGAAACATATTAACTAATTTTCCATTGGACTTCTAGGAATATGAAATGTTACAGCTGAGTGGTGCCACAGTCAAGAAAATAAAATTAGCCAACCTTGCTGAAATTCAGCAGAATTCTCCTTTACAGAAGGTTAACAACATCCATTTCCTAATTTAAAAAAATGTTTTCTAACTAAATCATTCGAAGGCTGCCAAGATTTTACAGCAGCAATTGGAGAAGAGTGACGGCAGGACACTGAGGAGGAAATAAAGAAGAGCTGTGTTGCCCTCTGCTGGTCCATCAGTGTGATTCAGTGTTATCAGTGAGGAGGAGGAGGAGAAACGTTTTCCTCTCTACACAGAGTCTCTTCTTCATTATATCAAGAGGAAAACATAATAAAAACTCATCATCTGATAAACAGCACATAAGAAACATTATCACAGGTAATACAGACTGAGACAGACACAGGGGGAGAACAAGTCTTCTTTCCACAAGTAGCTTGTTTCATTATTAGATGTCTCAAACAAACACACACACACACAGCAGAAACAATAGCTGAACTGATAAAGTGAAGATAGGATTCCATCTGCTGGTGAAAGAGGGTAGTGTAGGAGATTCACCAAGTATAAATTAAGAGATTATTATAAAACATTTATCATAATATAAATTGCATCGAAAGATCCAAACCACTGATGAATGGATCCCATTAACAACACTGTCTGTGTATCCAGAGTCTGTTCAAGCATTTTTAAAGTGTTGTCCAAAAACTATAAACACACTGTTGTGCTGCTCCTTCAACATTTTAGTATATTTAGATTCAATCCCTCATTACATTGCACTCAAAAGAGCACCAATTGTGTATATGGGCTGTCACAGTGAATGGGTGAATGTGACTCCCAGTGTAAAGCACTTGGATTGACTAAATGCAGTCCAGTTATCATTATTACTTTGCACTTGCATTTATGCAGCAGGAATCGATGGTTCTGAAGTGAAGTGACACAAACGAGGCAGTGAAGGTAGAAAATAGTCTGTTAATCGATTAACTGTGGCTGAAATGCTGTCGCTCCGTTCTAGATGCTCAAGCTTGAATTATGGCAATGCATTTCTCTGTTGTGTTCATCGAGGTGATAACAACTAACTAATGTATAAAGGATTTCAATAATCACTAGTACCAAGCTTGAAACTCTCAATGTTTTAAACAATAAATGGCAAATATTTCCATAAAATTCACTTAACAGTTGGAATAAAAAAGCATTTTATGTGACAGTAAACTGAAGCTTCTCGCTGTGATAGCTGTCCGCTGCAAAACTAACCTGTCCTTCACACATTTCAAATGTGTAGGTGTGTGTGCAAACTTTGGGTCCACACCAGCATTATTGTGTGTACGTGCATGTGTGTGCTGGGACCAGTCTTTCATGAGTGTGACAGCAGAGAGGCACCAAGACCAAGGACAGGTTGTCAAAGCTTTGAGTGGCCTGCAGGCCAAGATCTGCTGTACCAGCACAGAGGAGGGCATGTGCCAGCACAAAGCACCCCCTGCCACAAATCATAACACTGACGTGTGTGTGTGTGTGTCTGTGTGTGTGTGTGTGTGAGAGAGACAGTGCGTTCTGTGAAGAGTTGGAGTCAAATTGTTGAAAGTGTTCAAACCAGAGGTGAAAATTATTATAGTCTGGACACTTAAGTAGTGGATGGACTGAGATGCCAGGGAGAACAGTAGGGTAGAACTGAAATCGATAAGGACTAAATTTCTCTCTCTCTCTCTCTCTCTCTCTCTCTCTCTCTCTCTCTCTCTCGCTCTCTCTCGCGCTCTCTCTGTCTCAAAAATGTAGGGTGGTGTGGTGCAGACAGCAGACGAGTGTGAGGGTGGAATTACAGTTGGGACTAAGGTGAGTCACCACACTGCAGTGGTCAGAGCCGGCCAGCCCCACCCAGGCATACTGAAGGCAGCAGGCAGAGTGGAGCGAAAGGACACATAATGCTTGGTCATGCAAAACCCTAAAACCAACTGATCAATCAAATCACAGCCCAGTAGACAATCAGCCATGGAGTGAATGCTTGCTTTAAAAAATCAATAAAGGCTAACACACAGAGACTCTGGTGTGTTTGCAGGGAATCCAGAAGAGACAGCCATGTTTGTACTCTGAGGGATACAACTCCACAAGGTCCACTGACTGTATACATGTTCACGTCTTAAAAGCCAATACGTTTTTATCATTACAGTGAAACAAGGGGAACTGTTTTCTTAACAAAAAAACGTGTAACCCATATTATCTCTGATTGTCCATTAAAAATAAAGTGTTACTTAAAGCTACACTATGCAACTTTTACTGAGCAATAGCGCCCTCTCTAGCCACACATGGTGATTAATTCTGTTGGGCTCTATGTTACAGCGATGAAGTGGTTCTCAAAAAGAAAAAACTAAGCTTATGTTGAGTAGAATTTGAAGTCCCACTCACTGAACAGGAACAGAGCTGAACAGTGGATATTACCCATGATCCTTGGCTTCCTGAACCAGAGGAGCGGCTGCTGTAACAAATACACCAAACTCTGTTTAGAATTCTTCCCATTTTAGAAGTGTTCTGCTCACCAAAGTTACACATAAGATCAGACATTCAGGGTGAGGAGGTAGGAATGAAAGCATATCCATTCTCCCTACTCCAAGTCATGAATCTAATTTTGAAGAAGCTGTTTTGTGGTTAAAAAAGTTGGATAGGGTTGCTTTAAAATGATTGTTCACCCAAGCATTTTAATTCCTCTGATATCCTCCTCTGGAGCAGCATCCCACATGGATCATAGCAGACATTAAGGCTAAAGGCTAGTGTAAATTACACGGTTTTGAGTCAAAATTGAATGCCGGGCATTAGATGACACCCCCTGAAACTTCAAAAGTGTTTTGTGGACTCAGACACTTCACCCACCCCTCCATCTACATAGTGATGAGTAGATAATGAGTGCATTTTAATTTTTCAGTGAACTATCCCTTTAAGTATGATCTTGGAGTGGGTAGAATGCCACAAAAGTGTGTTCATAAGGTGGCAACTTAAAAACATAATATGTAGAAGATATACAGAAGGTCTACAGTATTAAGTTGATGTGTGATGATATTTATCGGTAACATCTACCTATGTCTTCCACTTTGCTATGAAGAGAGAGTTGACTTGCTGGTAAGATGTATCTAACAATGATAAAGAAATATGACACATTGAAACTACTGGCAGATCTACAATGTCGCTGAGAAACAATCACCATCATATTTCCACAGAACGGAGAGATCTCCTTTAACTAACCATGCATTAGTGAGAAAGATCCTGGGAGCAGAGAGCAGTTTAACCCGAAAACAGTAGAGACCCAGACATGACATGAATCATATACAGGTAAATAAATGCACCAGGGACGTCTGTCAACAGTCGACTAAACCTTCCTTTTCCTGCAGCTCATCAAACGCCCACGCCTATACAGCCCTCATTGACACACACACTCATGTTACCTAATCAGACTTCTCAGTGCAGAGCAGGGCATGCCAGGGTTGTTACTTTTTTTTTGAAAAGTCAAATTGGAACAAATTCGTACTGACATCAAATCAATTTCAAATTAATTAAAACACAAGCCACATAGAGAGGTGGAGTGGGATCCACCTCACCAGAGGTCTTGTAAACATCTGTGTTTGTGTTCAGAGTCTCAATAACACTTGATTATTCTAGTTACCATTATTAGTATTACTATCAAGATTATATCAGAATTGTGGCTGGATTAGAAATTGCAAACTTCCTTTCAAATGACAAATTTGATCAAATTATGAACCATTGCTCTCAATGAAGCTATTGGGTTTGAAACTGCGAGCAAGTTCCCAATGCTACCTGTGTCGACCAGGGGCCAGTTTGATGAGCTGCTATCTCGGGTTAGTGCCGGAGATTTATTCTCTACACCAATTGATTGAAGATGAATTATTTTTGAATAATATTTGAACAGCCTTAATGAGAGATACATCTGAGATTGTGAGTGAACTATTCTATCATCACTTGAACTTGAAACTGACTTTGTGATTGTCACTTTCAATGTGAAAAAAGACAAAGAATTAAAAGCAATTGATATTCTTTTGAATTTTTTGGAACCCTAAAATGTTTTGGAACCCTAACACCGGCATCTTGTTTTCATCAAAGCAAAGCTGCTGTGAGACATGAATGCACTGAACTCCAGATAATCTCCAGAGGGGCTGTATTAGAACGCAAATGTCTGAGTGACTCCAGACTTTCTGCAGTTTAAAAAAAAGAATAAAAAAGCAGTGGAATACATGCAGTAGACATCAATGAAGATGTCAAGAGAACTTTTGGCGATACAAAAACGTGTGATTTCCACAGCAGAATCTAAGCGTTACGTTCTGCCTCTGCCTGCCGCAGCACCCTTCACCTGAAGGCTCTGGAGATGTCTTTGTTGTTGTGAACGTGTCTAAACAGAGAATCTCCTGCTGCGTTCTTTGTGTCTGGAAGGCTAAGATGTTTTCAGGCATGTATTGCCACGATTCAAGTTAACTAGGTCTTATGTGTTAAACTTATTCAACACAAGAAAAACCACATGAACTGATTCTAGCCTTCAGACATTTGTCTTTTGAGCATTTTCACAGATATCCATCTAGCATTTGTATAAAAACAGCTGTGACACCGTCAACATGACTCATAGCTAATGGCTGGATGCTGCTCCTTTATGAATAACATAAGCTAACAGGCCTTCGGCTGCAGTGTCACTGACCGATGGAGCAGCAGATCAGATTTAAATGTAGCTCATCAAAGACAAAAAGGTAAATGACATGATGAACAGCTGAGATCATCTATAGTCCGAATGAAGAATCAGCAGTGACATGAAGGAGAAGGGAGGAAATATTCATCTCTAAGAGAAAATGACTTACTGAGTCACACACTGAATTGGAAATAAATTAGCCTTAGACTTAAAGGTGCATAGTGTAAGATTTAGGTGAAAGGGATCTATTGGCAGAATTTTAATATAAAATATTGTTTTCACTACCGTGTAATCAACTAAATTGTATGAATTATTGTTATCTTTACCCTAGAATGACCCCAGAATGGCCCCTATATTTAAATACTTTATATTTACATCACTCTCTATGGAGGCTGCAATTTTTTTTAACAGTAGCCCAGACTGGACAAACTTAACACCTTCTGAGTTTTTATGACAACTGAAGCTACCACAGGTTCTCATTCATGTTTGAAGGGGAGATGAGGTGAGGGGTATTCAGCTGCCACATGCAAGTTCACCACTAGATGTCACTAAATTCTCTTCACTGAACCTTTAACTTTGACTCATCATTTAATGAAATAAGAACTATAAGAGATTTACAACTGCTGTGAGTTAAATGCTGCATACATCAGCTCCCTACTACTTTGTTCAAACTTTGATTAATCCTGCATTTGATTAAGTGTTTTAAGTTTCTGAACTGAATTGCAATCTTGATTTGTTAGCATGTTAGCTGGAATTATTTGTTAAGCTAAACGTGACCAGTTCATCCATCAAGGCTGTAAATAACTGTACCTTAAACTCTTCTACATCATGCGCGTAAGAAGATTATGCAATTAATAAAACATAACATAGACATTATCAAACATTACCTTCCTCTTTCTGGGTTCATTGACAACCAGAATAGTGCTCAGTCAGACAGATCTTTTATTTTGTGAATCAGTTTATAATCTTAAACCTGCTATGTTGAATTTTACCATTTTGCTTGAACAAAGACCTATATCATCTACATATCTAGTAGTGTTGACACTATGTAGCCAAAGCAGAAACCAAAATGGGGAAGGAGAAAGAAATGGGAAATGCAGGCCTGACGACAAAGATAAAATAAGTACCAGGCCCTGTTCAGACCTTTACGTAAAGATTTATCCAGGGTGATCACAAGTGGCAGCTCTGAGTTTGTCAGTTCACACTTGGCATTCAAATGTGTTTCCACATGTGAAAATAAAATTAATTGAAAACTTAATATGTTGCAATGTTGTTAAAGCAATGACCTCTGATCATATTGGCGAGAGGACATCAGTTCTATGTGGCCCATTTGACGCATTTGTGTTCCCACGGCTAAAAGAATGTGGCCACATAGGGTCCCACAGCATCTTTGCTCAGATCTCAGGATGCATTTGGTTGTGTTCAGTTCTGAACTTAGAGCTGAAGACTTGTAATCGGATCACTCAGGATAGATGATAATACCAGGTCTGAACCGGGCTATAGAACAACTAATGAAAAGCAGTCCACACATTATTAACTAGGTAATTTACTACATTCAGCAGTAAACACACACACACACATACACACAATAATATACAGGAGCTCTGCTCCACAAGTGCTATTAACCATCTCAAATGACTCATTCTCGTGCAGCACAACATACCTGAGACGAACAACAAACACAGCCGCTTACCATATTATTGAATCAGGCTTTCATTATCAAATGACCATTTTAATTGTGAAACTCATATTGATTCACATGCATATCATTGCATCATGTCACGTCATCCTGATCCCAGCAGCAAAGGAAAGCCAGGTTTCTGTTGAGCCGCAGCCAATTCAAACACTGGACATTTATGCTCCATTTAAATATACAGCTAATTCAACACATACATTGGCAGGTACATGGACAATAGATAAATAAATCATAACTGATCAAGAAATGCACGCATTGAACAATAAGTTGCAGAAGATTGACAACAAAAAATGAACTGCAGCTCAAGAATTCCAAGTTTTCTCCTCTGCCAACCAGAGTGTATTTGAGTAACAGCAACATGAAGCTGCAGCATAAAACCCCGGCAGGAGACAGTGAGCAAACATACAATGGAGAGTTCCTAGGCAGACAGCATGTTGTTAGAGGTATTAAAGAGTTATGCAGCGTTCATGCACATTTGGGAGTGTTCACACATTATTCCTAGGTGGATAGCATAACTGCTAACCTTGTTGTCACACTGGATTTACAGTATATCTTGAATTTGCTATTTGTGTAGTTGAGATGAACAGTCTGTGAGGAGATTGTATGTTCTCTAGTCAACATAAACACACAAAACCACACAAATATATCAAAAACATTCAATACAAAATCCACATTACATATAATCATATTATATTATTATTATCATGTCTTTTATATTAGTACAAAAGAAAAAATGTGGCATATATTAATATAGCAGAAAAAAAAGGCAAATGCTGTGGTTAACGGTTTTCAGACTCAGTCACTCAGACAGTTTAAACAATATGATGTGAATGAAACATACGGAGCTCATACCAAACCCAAGTGGCATCTGCATTGCAGGGGCTAACATAATGATCATATGTTGCAGGTAACAGCTGATTAGTTATCTGCAAACAAATCTTAGCACTGCCCTTAGCCCCGTGGAGGTTTGTTTGGTCGATTGTTAGGCTAACATGCAGGGCAAGGTGTGTGTTCATATTTGTGATGTAGAGAAGATGGAGGATTCAGCAGGAAAGTGAAGGTGAGCTGCTGTGAAGAGTATATCTTGTGCTGTCTATTCCAGCTCAGTGAGACCATCTGCTCAGCCTATGACAGAACACTGACCTCACTGACTCATTCAAGATTTGATTGGCTGAATTAAAATAAGGTCTCTGTCGGCATATTACCAGTTCACTATAGATTCATGACTATATCGTCAGTCAGATGTGCAAACAAGCAGGGGCCAGACAAACGACCCTAAATGACTGAACGACATCAAAGGGTTGTTTATGAATACTGCATCTCTAAGAAGTAACGAGTGATGATTATCACAGGGTTGGTCACACCAGTTTGTCAGGTCAGAGACCAGTTTGTGAAATAGAGATCTGTGGAAGACAATGTGTCACACCAGAGTCTCTTTTCATTATCCTGTGTGGCTCATCAATAAATCCTATGTGGACAGTTTTTCAGGAGTGAAGCTCTGCCTGTTCACACTCCAGCTTTAATATGAGTTACACGGCATTGACCTAGCACATGGGCGTTAGGTCAATTGACGAATAAGTAAATAGCAATGTGAGGGGACTTTGTACTAATATTTTAAATTTGAGCATTATTATTAATTAAAAAAACTAGATAATCTAGGTCTACGTTCACAGGATAGAATCATGACGTTTATTCAGATGCACATATTAACCGAAATGGAAAGAAGGAGCCTGAGCAGCAGGAGGTGACTGATCCAAACAGCTTCCCAGTGTGAGGTAGCTCCTGTACTACACACTACACTTGTCAGATGGCAGCAGAGGCAGAGTGATGACGCAAAAGGCGTCTGATCTCATTCATAGGTACCCTGACACGTTCAAAGTCCATGCAAAAGTCGGGGAATTCAATACTCATCCACAAACACACGCTTTGATTTGCACGTTTACTAACAATAAAAGGTCCCATCGATATTTTTAAGCATCAATTGTGCTTAGCATCATTTCATTAATAAAGGTCTCCTCGACTTATTCTGGCATTTATTAAAAAGGTGTGCACATTTTACACATGCAGCTTGTTGTACAACAGTAACGTTACGCTTTACGTAACATATGCCAAATTAAGGATTGCTACCCTAAGTGTTACGAGCCCAATTATGACAAGTTGTAATTAACCCTCTGAGCAAGGGGAAATTAAACATTCACATTTATGAATGGAGTCTGGTGAGCGGCTGCTCCACACTAGGGCTGATGTGAGGCGTTGTCTGCAGGTGCAACACTATAAGTGATGTGTTTGTGATCCAGTGACCACAGTAAAGTCCAGCCTTCATTTAATATTGCCTTCACAGGACACGTACGTTTTCCGCTCATAAATAATCCAGTCAAGGACATGACATCGATACCATCAAGCTGGACACAGCCATCCTCTACGAGACCGGAACTAGAAGCCATTTCAAAAGAGAACCATCACTTCCAGTGTAGGTTTGTCAAATTATTCCAAGTAACACAGTAATCAGTAAAAAAAATATACAAAATCTGCCATAGCGGCTGATCTGTCCTGATATTTCCAGACATAGTCTCTATTATTATTGTCAAAACATCATAACACGCTCAAAGACGTTTATTTTGAAAGCGCTGAACGTAAGTGGTACATGTTTGCCGCTTCTTATACAAATGTCGCTCAATATTATTCATTCTCATGTTATTTCTGACTGGACGAGCGCAAACATGTCATATGTTTGCATCGAGCCGAATAATGACACGTAGTTAAAACCATCCCATTCCCATTCGCCTAGGGTGTGAATGGGAATCACACACTAGGCTGTGGAACAACTGGGCTGAGGGGGATGTGGGCAGAGCTGCACAGAGAAGTGACTCCCATCAGAATAACGTTGTTATAAACGGCTAGCTGTAGCTCTTTAGCCATTAGCCAAGTTCTCTCCTCCATCCCCCTCTCCTCGCTCCCGTTAGAAAGACAAACACGCATCTTTACCTTTAGCATGACAGTCTGCACAGAACTTGTTGTCATCCTCCCTCAGCAGTGCCGACAGGATGGCCTGATGCTGCTCGTTCAGTTTCTGAGCTTTTTCTCGCTCTGACCGGGTCGTCATGTCGCCACAGTTCGAAGGTGAGTCCTGCTTGAGTGGAGACGAGGATTACACACCACAGCAGAGACCTGAGTTGCGTTAGATACGCTGAAACATCCGCTCTGTGGCGTCAGGATCCAGTTCAGCCCCAAACCTGCAGCAAGCTAAAAGGGGTCCATCAGCAGCATCCTGCTGCCTTCACGACTGTAGGAATTTACACATGCACACGAATCGCAATCAAATTCACTGGCGACTGCGTGTGTGCGCGTGTGTGTTTGAAATGTGTCAATTTTTTTTTCTTCTACAGGTGAAATAGTTCCAGAGGGCAATCAGTCCAATTCTATTTGTATATCCCATATCAACAAATCACAAAAGGTCTGTGCAAGGTGCCTGACCCACAACTATGGTGAGGAGAAACTACCCCCCCAAAAAACTTATAATAGGAGACAAAATGCAGGATCCTCAGAGAGAGTCACAAGTGAGGGATCGCTCTCCCAGGACCGTCAGAAGTGCAATAGCTGTTGCATGTAGGTTTAAACGAGCACATTAACAAGATAATAATATTTGAAACATGCATGAGAGAAGACAGTGTCTATCAGAAATGGAGAGGTGTATCAATGTTTAAATCAAAGAAAGAACATGCCTGACAGAGATGACAGGAGCGAGGGGGCATGGAGGGCAGAGCAGGGATGACCATTGTAGTGATAGAGGCATGGCCATTAACAATATTACTATAAGGAGGTAGGCACATTTTAAACAATCTAGTTGTTATCCACTATCCTGGATCAGCAATGACAAATCACAAGGACTCTAAGGAAGAAGTCATTAACTGAACCGCTATCTCTCGAAAATATGATTTCATTTAATATCAGCATCGAAAAAATACTGGTCGGCTTTAAGAGGCAGCGCTTCTTCGTTTTAAAGTGTTATGTCTTGATGAACTGATCAGTGTTTTTGTGTGTTTCTATCGCAGTGTCTGAAATCACTCAACAAGACAAGACGCTCCTTGACACCAGATCAGACAGCAGTGATGGAGGCTCCTCCTCACACAGCCTCTGTGGGGCATCTTTTGCCTGCAGCAGGTGTATGAGGTCTCCACCTGTGACACTGAACTATCCAGGACCTGTGTCCAGAACACTTGACTCCCCAAAAGCACCCACTGAAACATAATCTCCATCCACTTGCTAAGCATCAGAGGGCAAGTGTCACAGATGGTGGAGCAGCTTCAGTCCCACCCTCTCACTACACAGTCTCAGCTTCCCTCCTCCGTATGTATTTATACCTGAGATCAAATAAATGTCTGAGCATGTACATGAATATTTATTTATCTCTCTCTCTCTCTCTCTCTCCCTCTCTCCCTCTTTTGCAGGTTCCTTCCTGTTATATGAGAGTTCGCTTGTCGTGGGAACTGATGGGTTTTGCCATGAAATTGTAAAATCTTGACCTTACTATTTGATGTGCCTTGAGATATTGTATTTTGCTATATGAATTTAATTGATAATGATGCTGATTAATGAGAATAGTAGTAGTAACGTAAAGGGAATTAAAGCACGTACAGAAATTGTGACAGGCAGAAATGTCATCACAAGTAATTTCTGATTAATATTGTCAGTACCAGTGACCTTATCAACCCAGAATATGATTGTGTTTATATGTATCAATGATTCATTGCATTAATGGTTCATGTGAAATGAGCCTGGTTCTAGAAAGTCCATTAAAGGACAGTTCAGCCTCAATCTGCAGGATCATTCATTTCAACCTCTCAAGACAAAGCAGCACTTTTCTAGTCTTTTCACACACATTCTTATATCACTCCTCCATCGAATCTCATTCAGACACTGGTTTTGTGTTTTTCAGGATGGGCCGGGGATCACACCATTGACTTCTCAATCTATGGATGACCTGCTCTAGCTCCTGAGCCAGAGCCACCCTGTGATGTCATGCGTGGTGTCCTGAATAACCTTGTGAAATAATAATAACAGGTCGGAAGCAGAACTCACATTTTGGTTGCATGAAACATTTTACTGAACCACTTTTAATGTTGACAGACAGAGGGAGCATTGAGACAGCACTAAAGAGTTAGACAGTGACATGGCACCGGCAAGGTAGAAGGCAATTCATTTAAAAACATTACAAATTAAACAATGTTTCAACAATTTGTTATCAGGTAGGATCATTTAAAAATGTTGACACCAAGGTAAAGTGTTCCAAGGTGAAAGTACAAATAATACAAAATGTTAAAACAATTACAATAAATTAATATCAAATATATATGTCGCACAATGCATGTAATTATTGTATCAGATAAACTCATCAGAACCTACACATACAGTTCAGTTTAGGTTAATAGAGCAGTAGTTAGCTTAGAAAAGTCTGAAATTAAGAAAAAGAAATGTTCAGACAAACTGGTTTACCCCATCTTAACAGCAGCATGATCCAAAAGACAAGGAGCACCACCACATCATAATGAGTTACTCAGAAATAAAATGACATCAACATGATTGAAATTTCATATACACAGAGATCCTTCAGCTCTAAAAGGGTGAGAAATGAAGTGGCCTTATCAACTGCTCCTCCATCCAAATAATAATGGATCAAATAAATAGGAGATGTTACTGATAACGTTCAGCTATATCATCTGAAAATGTAAAGACACCACAGCTCTAAGATGCAACCACCCTTAAAAAAAAATAGTTTCACATTAATGCCTATCACCACTAGAGGGCAGCACAGGCTCTTCCTATCAGTCAAATCCTGTGTCCTAAAAGGAGACGTGTATCCTTAGATCAAGGGAAAACACCTGTCAGTTATTTTGAGCAGTGCCTACTGCACACTTAAAAAATATCCCATCAAGCAAGCCACCAGTATGGCAATGACCAATGTTCCCTTTAGAGCAACCACAGCTAATAGTTTATCCCACAGATTGAAGATGTCAGTGGTAAGATTGATGGATTCTGACAGGGAGTGGGTTGCACCGAACAATTCAACAATTCAAATACAAGCATTAGCAAACTTCATGTTTGCTAACAACCAATTCCAATGAAGTTTAATTTGATGCATGCTTTGTCTTTGAGACAGAACTGAGAAACATCTCTACTAAGTCAGAGAATGCATTCACAAAAGAACGGCATTATAGTATATTGCAAACTCATCATTTCAGTTTAGGTTCAGTGTTAGTGTAAACATATGACCAGGCTTTTTGAGTGAATCTCGACAACTACACTGACAACCACAGGTAAAATGTGTGTTCTTGGATAAATGGGGGACTGGAGTGTGTTTATGATGTCTCACCAGTGTGTTTACAGTACAAATATTTGACCATATGTAATTCTGTCAATGACTGGCAATATCAGATCCTAAAGTGCCAACCTGGAAATTATTGAGCATTCAAGTTGTGTAGCAATATCCAAAAAAAGTGTTTCCAACTGGGAAAATTCACGTGAATGCCATCATAAGTCTAAACAACATGAGTTGCCAAGTTGCAGACATTATCACTTATAAACAAATAAACATAATTTTATAACATAAAAAACAAATTATTTTAAACACACTGAAGTCGGGAACTATGGCTTCACAAATCTGGAAATGCATGTGAATGCACAGTAAGCATCAGCCTTGTTACCTGGACAAAAAGCCAATGCCACTTTTACATTGAATTAAAAAATGAATGGCAAAATGTTAACCACAGACCTTATTTCAGGTATCTAACGAAAAACCTTATCTTTGAGACAAGGTAACAAAAGAACAGACATGCTAACGTACAGCAGGGTTTTAGAACTCCACCAGCCATGATAGCGGTCTTCAACTTTTGGCTTAGAATGGTATTAATCCAGTTATTACTCTGCTTTCTCAGCAGGACTGAACAGATGAGCTTAACTGTTCTGGTTTTGACTGGGATTCATTGTTTTCCACCATAGATACATCTAGTATCTTGCCAACCAAAGTATCAGGTTGGTCTTAAAAAAACTGATATAACCATTACCATAATAAACTAATAAGAGAATTAGTCATAGTTAATTGACAGCTGCATGTTAACACTGCTTTAGCTGGCGAACTAGCAAAGAAACATCAAAACACACTAGCTGCTTTTCAAACTCCTTGGTGCATAACTGCAACTTTAGAGAGTTAGCTGAGAGGACTGGGTCTTCAGAGTGTCGCTATTATTAATGGAGAGGATTTGTAAAGGAAGTGACCTGCTGTCTTCACAAAGTTATGCTGACACGATTATAAAATGCTGATATGAAATGGGAGATGACGTCTGGTCATATTCCTGGCTTTTAATGTTTCTGTTTGGCTATTTAAGAGGATTAGATAACCATTTAAATAACACAACATTATGTTTATTTGGGATAAACGGACTAGACAGGGGTTTTCCAGTGACATACTATGAGTATGTTTACTCGCCATTGGTCCAGCATTTAACTTACCATACTGAGCCAGCTGAGTCACTAGGGACTCTTGGTCAACATGTTGCATGAGGCAAATTGTCCAAAAATTTGCCAAATTCTTAACCTTTCATTTGAAGGGTTAATGTTTGACATTGTCAACTGATGGTCAGCAAACAAAAGACTGGGAGCATCCTGTAAACATGTCTCCGGATTGTGAACAGTAGTTTCAACCTGGGAACTTGTTTCTTTTTCATTCGGACTTCGATAGAAAGAGAGAATTTGGTCTCCCCCAGTTGAGTTCATTGACTTTCCTGAACATGAAACTACAAGCTATGACAGACCCTTGCAGATATTTGAACTAGTCAGAATTTGGAAAACAGTTAATTTTTATAGTTTGTCACTGTATTTGGTGTCTGAAGATAAAAACAAAGAAATGAATTGGATAATGCTCTGACATACAAAATCAGGGCTATGAGCATCTCCGATCACGCATTAGACACAGATACAGAACTATGACATTTCTGGGAATGGTTTAAAGATATTTTACAGTGTGTTTCCATTACTGTTTACCACAAAATGCTTTCATAAAGATTAAGAAGTACAAAAACTCTGCTTTGAGTAAAAATTAAAATAATGTTTTTGCAAAACTGAGGAATTGTTTTCAAGGTTAATGATTTTCACATCCATCATATCCCAA
Source organism: Platichthys flesus (assembly GCF_949316205.1). Classification (NCBI taxonomy): domain Eukaryota; kingdom Metazoa; phylum Chordata; class Actinopteri; order Pleuronectiformes; family Pleuronectidae; genus Platichthys; species Platichthys flesus. Next base: position 20,466,164 of record NC_084956.1, on the reverse strand, counting down.
TTGCATTTAAACACTTGGTTGGAAATCCAACTATTGAGACGTTAGTCTAAGTGACCAAATTTTGAAACAGCAGCAGCAAGTACACTGTTTACTGTCAATGCTGTTACTATGGCACTATTTTCCTTCACAACTGAAACATTATAGACCTTGTTTTTTTTCATTGGACACTGAGTTAGAAATGTGTCCCCTCAGCAACAATGTCAGAATTGTTTAAAGGTCTTGCTGAGTTCACAGGACAGATTCGATAGCTTCCGGCGTTCCCTCTAAACCTTTGATTTGGTGCATTACTAGTGGCGAGGTCTCCTCCTCTGCCTGGCCGTTTGCCACTGCCTCCACCCGGACCTCCGCCAGCTCCTCATCCTGCTGCTGCTGCTGCTCCTGCTTCTTCTTCATCTCCTTTTGGTTGATGTGGTGGAGGATTCCAGCACCCAGAGCATCACCCTCCACGTTCACCACAGTGGTGGTACGGTCACTGTGTACAAAGTGGACATACAGTAAGTGTCACATGGCAAAGGTCAGTTGTCCTTTTTTCCAAAATGGAAAATTATATTTAATGGTTAAAATTGGTTATTACATGGACGAATCTAGGTAGTATTTATTTCAATTATTATTCAAAATCATTTATTTTACATTACACAAACTTATAATAGGGGGAATGGCATGTCTGTCATTGCTAAAGTGCTCCCTAGATGCCTGGAACTAAACTATGACATTCTGGTGTGCACACCAAAAAAACTAGGGTTTGAGCTAGCAGGTGGCTACAAGAGACAACCTGCTGGACATTGTCAATGTGGACATCCGAGGAAACCAAGAAGAGGAAAAGAGAAAGTGACAGAGGAAAAAAACGAACAGCATAATTAATTTGCTTGTTTGACGCTCGGCTGTCTAAGTGAAGCAGTGGACTCCCTAGTGTATCATCAGAAGCCTAGTAAAGCCATTTCAATAGAGGTTTAGCAAGTTAGCTATTAAATCACTATTCCATGTGATTTAATAGTCATCATGCTCGTACATCAGTAACTGCTGCGGCTACTTTCTTACTGTGTCAGCTTGTCTGTTTGCATGCTACTGTTCTACCCTGAATTAAGCGCAGTGATTGTGCATTGTCCACATGGCTCAGACCACGACTCTAATGTAAGACAGTGAACCCTACCTGTAGGGGGAGCCCAAGAATATGTGAGAGCATATCTTGCATTGTGTGGCTTTAAGGGATATAACTGTTAACTGTTATACTAATTTAGAGTAAGATTAGACAACTGCTATTCATTCTAAGCCACTACAATTTTTTTCCCATCTATTTAATTTATGAAAATAGTCGAAGTTAAATGTAAACAATTCCCATCTTAAGAAAACTAAAAATAAGTATTTTTTTCCCATCACCCCCTATGAGCGAATACATGGAAAAGCAGCAGCATTGAACTTCTTCTGCACAGGGCTGAGTGCCTAATCTTCAAAAGTTGTTTTTGTTGTAGAAAGAGGAGAACGTGTAGAGGCCCTGGAGAGAGTACGGAAAGTCTGTCTTCTGTACCACCTGTGGCCAGCCTCATGAAGAAGGAATGCTTTTTCAGAGGCAAAACATTAATGTGTTCCATCATGGATGTTTGCTTTGTTATTACAAAACAGTGGAGCTGTGGGAAATTCCAACAGACATTGTGTTCCTTTGCTTCCTGCCTGATGACCTGCCTGTTGGGAAACCCTTATTTAGTTTAGCTTACTACAATGTTGGCAATGTGTGTGCATACATGGTCAAAGGGCTTTGTGTATTTTCTCATATGAGAGTCAGTGGGTTCACAGGTGTAACTCACACAATCCAGTCAACAGCCAGCATGAGGGATAGATCATTGGTTGGCAGGCCGATGGCCTCCAGGATGATGGCGATGGTGATGATGCCGCCAGCTGGGATACCTGCTGCGCCGACACTGGAGGCTGTTGCTGTTACCCTATGTTAATTAATGATGCCATGAATTAGAAAAAAAAAACACTTAAACCAAAAACAAGCAGCAGAAAGTCACATTTCTGAATGATTATGCTGAACAAAAGGAGAGAAACTCTTCTATCATCCCCAGGACTCACAGGATGGTGAAGATCTGTCCGGCGTTCAGATCAACATTATTGAGCTGAGCAATGAAGACCGCAGCAATGCACTGGAAAATGGCTGCCCCATCCATGTTAACTGTGGCTCCAATGGGAAGGATGAAACGGCTGATTCGTTTGTCAACACCATTATTCTCCTCAACGCACTTTATCATTGAAGGAAGAGTTGCGGAACTGGTAAGCGAGGGAGAGATACAATACAGTAGTGAAGTTATAGCATATTTGTCAGCCATTTTAGAGAAACATTTATCAAACATTTTATGAATTCAAGTTCATCAGCAAAAGAACCAGAAGCTCTACAACCCTGTAACAGTTTCTACTACCCAGAGATGATGTTAATGCCATTTGATAAGGATTGGATAGCTATTAAGACAACCAAGGTCGACAACCATTATAATCAGTCAGCATCTCATTCTCTTCAGTGAGATAGTATATCTAGGACAGAGGTAATCTACAACATCAGTTTGTAATACACCCATCAAAGGAGAGCCTTGAGAAAAGAGTTGACTACACAGTTTTAATTGTATTGCAGGCTCCTCGAAGCATTGAGCATCAATAATCTACATATGCTTACGACATCTGTGGGTCGCCAAATACATATCAATATAGTTCATAGGGATCTCTGTGATGTGACAGTATACCTGGAGCAGGTGGCGAAGGCAGTGGTAAAGGGTGTGATGAGTCCTGACAGGAAACTGAAGGGGTTCTTTCGTGTGAAGCCGAAGTAGATGAGAGGCAGGACGATGCCTCCGTGGATGATGTGGCCCAAGATCGAAGCAAAAATGTATTTTCCCAGACTGGTGACCAGAAGAACTACATCTTCCATCTCAACAATCTTACTGCCCACCAGGAACATGATGCCAAAGGGGATATACCTGAGAGAGACAAGAATATGCAATAAGATTTTGTTTGGTAAACATTTAACACATATTGAGTATTACTAGATGAAGTCCAGATACTGTATATCACTTACATTGCCGCTGTAAAAATCCCATGTACATCCAGCTCTACTCACCACATGATCCAGGACACCAGTACCATGGTAGCCTCATTGAAAGCATTGAAGAAGCGAATGAGTTCCTCTCCCTCCTCTCCCAGCTTTTTCAGAGCCACACCAAACACCATGGCAAATAAAACCAGACCCAAGATGTTCATTCCCTCTATTTCTGAACCGACAGGAACCTAAAACAAACAGCAGAGACACAATATATGAGTCGCTGTGTTGTGGAAAGGAGCTGGAACTTAGCCTTACACTCTTTTAAACCAGGTGTCATTTCAATGAAAATACCATGAAATATTGCACTGATGTTTTCAGAATGAGCCACTCAAAGGTTCAGCGTGTATGATTTAGGCAAAAGGGATGTATTGGCAGAACATTAATATAAAATCATCCTGGTGTGTTTCATCTAAATTGTATACATTTTTTTCGTTACCATAGAATGAGCCTTTATATTTAAATACTTATTTTAAAACCTGCAGCGGCTCCTCTCTACGGAAGCCCCCAGGTTTTTAACAGTTGTCTGGACTGGACAAACTAAACACCTTTTTTATGACAACTGAAGACTACCACAGGTTATCTTTCATGTTTGAGTGTGGTGAGGGGTATTCAGGTGCAATATGCAACTTCACCACTAGATGTCACTAAATTCAATACACTGAACCTTTAACAGCTAAGCTAGGTTACTCTTTAACTAATTTATTCACATTGGAACACTGAAATACTTATGCCATCAGGATAAAGCTTTACAAAAAGTTCTTGGATCAGAGTTTTAGCAACACATTACCATCATAGTTAAGGGTTCTTGGAATGTAATTTTTTTTTGCATGGATTTGGGCAGAACCCAAAGTATTAAAGTAACTGAAATTCAAACTTGATGGAGGAAAAAGCAGTGCATTGTCACAGTCATTGCAATCTGTCCTTAATGCAATATGAACTAACCAAATTTCATGGCAATCGGCCCAACTGTCATTGAGATATTTAATTATCATCCCATCATCATACACAATCCCCAAGCGATTGAGAATGTCTCTGTTTCTTGTACATTTCGGTCTGGACATATGTGGTGGACTGGATTGATGTACTATAACTCAACAACTGGGACTGGGACCTCATTATGCCCAACAATAGCACTGATAAATTCCGTAGTAGTTTATACTGGACCCTTTGTGCATCAGTGCCCAGGTCTGGCGGAAGTTTAAGGATTCAGTGAACTGGATGATGGATAACGAATAAGGACAAGGACAAATCCTGAGCTCAACCCTCTCCCATTGTCACGATGTTCTCCCACAGCCCTACCAGCTTCATCCCCTGGCATTCGGAGGGTACTGTCCACCATGACCCCTGACAGACGAATACCATGGACTGATGCCAAGATCAGATCTCCCAATTGTTCCTCTATACTGGGACAATGGGGTCCAGCCATATAGTCACTGGGGAAAAGTAGTAGGATTTGGATGATTATTATTCTATGTTCAAAATTTAGCAAAATTAGATAATCTTGCAAACAGTTATTTAAAACCTGTAAGTGAAACAAGTTGTAATGAAACCTGCTGAAGCATATTATATATTCTTACAAGGTCAAATTAACAAGATCACCACACAGACCTGTCTATGATCCAACCTCGACCTCTGCCGTTTCCCCTATTCCTTAAAACAAAGCAACTGTCCGACCCCCTGGTCTTATGAAGACCAACTCTTTAACCTCTCACTCTCAGCAATTACTGACTAATGTGTTGGAGAAAGCCATTGTTTCTGGTATTGAGACATTCTTGGCTAAGATAACAAATTATCTACTCCTTGTTGTTGATAAGAGTGGGAGCTCCATTCTCGGAGTGAAGCCTTTGACACTGTTGACCTGCTACAGCGTTTTAAAACCTGATTTGGTTCAAATGGTCCTGCTGTTGATCTACAATCTTATCGTTAACCTTTTCTCTGTAGTGGTTGGAAACTCCTCATCTTCTAATTCCCATTTCAGTCATGGGGTTCCAACAGGGTCAAGCCTGGGGTCGTTTTTGTTCCCCATTTATATGCTATAAGTTTTTTATCATACCGACATGTCTATATCAAGGATTTACCAACTCCCTATGAGCTTGGGCACCATCATAGATCAGCTGACAGTGGTCATTGGGGCCATTGCAAGAGCCCAGGTTAGTCACTTAAAACCATTGCGCTTTTTTTGGACTTACCAGCTTCAATTCTTTCTCAAAACATTAATCTCTGTGAATTCAAATTTATTTTATTTAGTTATATTTTTTTTAACCTTTTTAGTGAAGCACTTAAGAACATATTATTGCGATTATTGTCAGTATTATCATTTGTATCATTCTTATCATTCTTATTATTATATAGCATAAATAAAAAAATTTAATTGACTAAAATTAAACAAAGCTTTGTTTTGTTAAAATACAGGTAAGTAAGATCAACTCTTCAGGTTACATAAGATGTTATCTGCTGATGTTTGCTCTGTCAGTGTTTGCATATGTCTTTACTTTAAGTATCAGGGTAGATAAAAACGTATGTTCTCGGTTGCTCTTATATGCTTTATGTTAATTCGATCTATTGATCTATTTCAAATTCTGAATGCACTGACGTGAAACGATAACAATAACTCAAATTAAAATATGTTAACAGTAAGTTAACATTTACTAAGGGTTATTCAGGCCCGGTGGCTCTGAAAACCCAGTGACATTTTGAATCATTAAATGTACAGCGACCTTTTAGTTTGAAGTTTGAAACTGCTGTGTTTCTAATGACAAACTAAACTTATTTCATCAGCTCACAAAGACACGTCCAAACATGTCAGCATGTCTCCAACTCCTCTTACTTGTTACCTTCAGTTGCTGTTATTGGTTCAAGCTGGGAATCAACTTTAACCACCAGTTACTTTTTTTCAGTTTGGTCTTATGTTGGTCCAGATGGGAACACTTTTCCTTTCAGAGGTGCAATGTTTAACATTTCACACAACATTTCATATGTGCATGTGAATGTGTACATAGTTGAGTGTTGTACATGTTTTAGACTGTTTGTACCTTTTGATAGAGGATGGTCCCATTAGTGTCGTTCCCCACAGCAACCATCTTGTAGTCTGTGGCATACTGAAACATGAAATGAAAGAAAAGGTTGATGCTGTTTGTTCATATATTTTTGTTAAGTTATGTCATCATTATTGCTAATGTCTGTGCTGTATCCTGATGCATCTCCATTGTTAATCAGAGGCCATAAATGTTCATGTCAACTGCCTATTGAAGCAAAACTTGGAAGCAAATGAATGTGTTCACATAATTGTGCTACGTGTCTCCTTTATATAATCTGTTTTTTGAAATATCCTATGTAGCTGTTTTGTTTTTTCAAAGCTAGATAAGTCAATTTCTCCCTTTTGAGAGACCATTACGTCTTTACACCAAAATTAGCCGATAAAGTTTTTTATACCAGGATAATCCTGTAAATGAAAGGCAATAAACTGCTTTCCAATTGCCAGTAGAGAAGTTAACCTCTCTTTCTGGCCAAATTAGCACATTCAGAGCTGGAGTCAGTAAAAACCTGTGTCTTCCCATTGCAGACAAAAGCCAGATACTGGTGGGTGTGGGTGGGTTTCTCAACCTCCAACAGCCAAACTACTCTTTTTATTTTTACCATTTATGCAGAGCAACACTTACATTTTGTGTCTCTCAAGTCAAAAGTTTTTTTTGATGACTGAGAACATTTAGCACGATACACAATTATGATTTCACCGATTCATAGAATTATTTGACGTAGAGTTGGAGGTTTTAATGCACACACAAAACTGCTTCAGTGATTCTGTCTGCCCTGTCTCATTTTCTTTACACAGCCCTATAAGATAAAGGTTTCAAACATCTATCCGGACATTTACAGACTTTAAATGAGTTTCTTGACAATAAAACATTTGTGGACATGCAGAGACGTCCAGCATGCGAATATAGTCCATAAACTCAGAGGAAACCCTTCCCCATAATCTAAATCTTACACTTAATTTGTTAAAATGTTTGTTTAAACGTCTCAACGCTTGTCATTTTGTGTAAATCTCCCCTCTCCTCTGATGTCTTGGTTTAATCCACACTTGGAACCCTTCCACAGGGGCTCTACCACAGTACAGGCTGGGTGGGTGGGAGGAATATTGAACTCTATGACCTGACTGCACTTTGAAACACAGCTTATTCTGCCTGTTTGAAGTCACTACCTTGCTTGCAGGTTTATTATTTGCTGTTCATGGCTTTAGGCACGCTCAGAGCTTTAGTCAGAGTGTATGTGTGTGTGTGTGTGTGTATAGGGGGGGGGGGGGGTTCTCTTCTGTGTGTGTGCATGGCCATTTGTATTCCCCGGATCCCCAAATATTGAACTTTCCTGGTTCTTATTTTAGCTACAGACAGGATCATAATTCTAGGAAGTGGAGTGGGCCATGTTCAAAAGCAGTGAGGCAAGGGGGGTTGCTAGGCTGGCTGGAATGGAATGGTCTCGCCATGGTAACGGCTGGTAAAGGACAAGGAAAAGAGGCATTTGTGCGAGCAGCGGAGAGCAGCCGGTGTCTATATTCTGAACGACGCCTCATTAAGAGGCTCTCAGCGCTACAGTGCATTAAATGAACACGGAGTGGCATCTGCAGGGCTAGGGAAATAAATTCTTATGAACAAACCACGTAGGACACAGGTGGTCAGGGAAGGCAAGACAGAGAGTAGCAATAAAAAAGAGGAACTGATGAAAATCGTGAGGTGTGATGAAGTGAGGTGCTGGCACTCACGGAGCGGAAAGCAGCGGCCACCAGGTTTGATGGGAATAAATTCCTAGAAAAGGAAAAGAAAAAACATTTTAGATCCACAGGACAGTACTGTCGTCCTGTCCAGTTGTTTGATTTCATGTTATTGAGTATAGATTCTGGATATATTCAAGCCTGCACTCGGTTAAAATGATACCAAGCAAACAACAAATGAATACAAAAACCCAGACTTTAACAAGAACGTCATCTGAACAGTAAACTGCTAACTGGACTGTTAAGTTATCACACTTTGGCTCTTCCCCAGGGTTTTCCATTAACTCCACCACTTCTTAAAGTCTGCCACTGAAGTCCTGCTGTCTGGTTCAAACTTTATTAAAAGAACTCAGCTAAGTCTTTACGTATGCTCCACTTGTCCATAAGAGACACAGAGATATTTCCCTTTCAAGAAGATTACCGTCCATATATCAACTGAAGGTCCAAGGGAATAGCTTTCTCTGATGTTGGGGGTTGCAGAATTGTGACTTTTTGCCCCGGATTTCACATGAAGGCTGCCTCTGGCTGTGTTCCAGATTTATACTACATACTTCTTCTAGGGAAATAAAGAACACTTGAAGAGGGCTGACTCTGGGTAAAGAGTGTGTTGCTGATGCACACCTGAAGTGGCCTCCACTGTGTGGCACTGCTTACAGGTGGAAGAAATGAACAGAAAGTAAATATTGCATATTTTGACAAAATAGGTCTTGATTGTCAGTGGTCTTGATTGTTAATGTTGTTTGTCTGTTCGGCAAAAAAAAGAGAAGGAAGGGAAGAGAAGGATGGGACAAGGACCCAGGAACAAAGTATTAAACATTTTCCATTACTTTCTTTAACATGTTGTCACTGAGTTTCGCTGAGAAAAATTCCTGGATCAATCAGGCATATTCTGTGAGTGTGCAGTTTACTGAGCTTGAATACATTTACGAGGACTGTTGACTCTTGTTCAAGTAATACGCTCTAGTGCTGTTCAAATTTGACATGGCAGAGCATGTCATTTATACAAAACAGTAAAGTATGTTCACTTTGGACACAAGCTTCCCTTTGAATGTAACAGAATTAAATTTACTCCACAAAGAAGAAATTTAAAAAAGTGACTATGTTTGCATTTGTGGCAAAATGATTAATTCCTTCCTAAAATAACATAATGAGCAGCAAACTAATATTAAGCAATTGTGTAACTTTGACTCATGGAGATTAAGCATATGGGCCCACGTGTTGTAAGTGTGTATAGCTACCACAGAGGTTTAATGCAGCATTGTATGATGAATGATAGATCCTGATATTATGCTATCAAAGACATGAGAACAGTTGTTGGCAGCGTACAAAGCAAGAAGCACGGTCAGCTTCCTTTGTCACCAGGGTCAACCAAAGATTAAAACAGTAGTTTACACGGGTGAAACATTGATCTGGACCTTTTTCCTGTGTTTACAATTGAATTGTGATGTTTGCAGACACCACAGGGTCGATCATTCACAAGTCAGCACGCTTTAGCTTTATGGCTTGGTCTCCTGTTAATTAATCTTTTGTTTTTGTACCCGTTTCCTTCTGAAAACCAGTCTTACCTTGAAACATCACAGCTAAGGACACGGTTGTCCTTAACTCACACATGTCAAATTTATTAAATACGTTTCTATAACAGCTGAAGTATTATTGGTCTGCGTAGGTTGCTATCTTTTGGCATGTTGTGTACAAAATGTTGGATTAGGGTCACATTGACAGCACAGACAGAGACAACCCTGCAGAGCTGGGGAGGCTGTGCATGTTGCATCAAAGAAAGATTGAGATTCACTTAAACTAAAAGCCCTTAAAGGCATCTCATATGGCAAATGTAGCTTCTTCTTTTTTTTAATCAGCCAATTAACATAATTGGTTCCCCTCATTAGAGAATGAACACCTTTGAACTGGAACACGTCCAGCCAACTGGTTTCTCTTATTTGAATTACATGAGCTGCTGCTGTGAGCCAATTGGGACTTTAAAGGCAGTTCTTCAGCTCAACGGTTTTAGATTATTCCTTAATAAATGTAACAAATCATTAGGTTAAAATACGTAAATGTGATCCAGGTGGCAAATCCATGGTGGATTAATCACATAAACCTCTAGATGGAATTCGTCTTGTTATTTTGTTTAACAAGATTAGCAATTTGTTCACCAATGAAGCAACCAACAGTGTGACAGTAGCCTGTGTAAAAGCATTAGCCTACAGCTATGCTAGCAGTTATTTGAGGCTATACGTAAAGGAATAGTTGCTTTAGGCTAAATGCTGTGCGCGATGATAACATGTTGATGTTTATCACATTTAATGTTCGCCATGTTGTTTTTCTGCATTTTAGCATTTTACAGTTTAATAGCAAAAGTCAGATATTTCACTAACAACCCAAAATATCCACCTCTTGGTGGTAGTGAGGAAGTCAGGGGGTTACAAGGGAAAACCACAGAAAGGAGAGTAGTATCAATTATGAACCTTCTATGTAGTAATAATGCATTGTTCCAGGGTGATAAGTGCTGCTACTATCCATTCATGGCAAATAAAACAGATATGTTAATTTTGCTGTGTTGATATCAGGTTGTATTTCCCACGTATCTGCCAACCTGAGGCTGAAAAAAAATAATATGATGATTTTTACTCATATTGTGGTTGAGATATATCAGTCACAAGTTGGGTGGAGAGCTTTTAAATTTCATATTCACAGTAAAAAAAAAGATGATAAATTGATGAAACAAGCGAATTGTATCTTCATTTATTATTGTATGTGAATTTCAAAACATAGTGCTTCTATAAAAAAACTAATATATAGATGTTTCATTTGTCAATATTGGATTTTCTACCAGATTTCAAAGAATTGTTGAGACCTCCTGATAGCTGCGACACTGCTCAGTATGTCGACATGTCTTTAGTTCTTTCACCAAGTGGGAGACTGATTAAAGAAACTCTCAATGTCTTTGACTCAGGTTGCGATGGAAATTGGAGGCTAAAGTGCACTGTTGTTCCCCTTTGGCTGTTTGTCATTAAGGCAAACATGGTCAGCAGCAAAGATTGCTCCACACCGAAACAGAAAAGCTCAAACATCAGGCAAATGCAAATACCTGCTAATTGGAATAGCCAAGTATATTTTCAAATAAAGGAAATTGACTTGGTGTGAGATATCCTGTGGGATCCGAAAACAATACTGAACACCGGCGTTTTGGCACTTCACTGCACTTTATGAAACAAAGTCAGCCTGAGGAAGGAGATATTTAAGATATCTCTAAATGTCTTGATAGCTTTGAAAACCCTGTTACGTGTTTACTGTTGTTTCATATTCGTCAGAGCCCAACTAATGGAATAGATGATATTTACTCAGCTTTGAAGGAAGTTCATTATTCATCTTATGAACACAGTCTAGTTTTGGTGCACCGTCCTTTTTTTCACAACTACAAACCCACTATAACAACTTTTTCATTGACAGCCTGTGTGTATAGGGGCCACGCTAAGTTTATTTTCACCACTGTAAGTAAAGCATACAGGGATTATTGGAAGCCTGTGGGCCTGTTCCATGTATTAGTGTGTGTTTATGGTAACGTTATCCTCTAGGGCAGGGGTGTCCAAACTACTCACGCAGCCTGCAAGGCTGTGATTGGTCCGCTAACTACATCCTTTCCGGAGTTACATTTGCGGTTTCATGCCTCATAATACCGGCAGAAACCAAGTAAGATTTAGAAGAACGAATATGGACCAAATAGAAGTGTGTGGCAGAAGAGGTCTGAAAGTATAACCACTTGAATAACCCGTCATTGACGGAATACAAAGACACGCAGATTGCCTGCAATTCCTGGAAGGACATCTCGGCGAAGGTCGGTTTGCAGGTCGACAAAGTTACGAAGCTATGGAGAAAGATCAGGGACAAATTTGGCCTCCAGAAAAAGTAATAAAGTAAAAAACGACGACTGCCACACACAGAGAAGGCATCTCTAAGGTCGTCTTTGACAAAAAACGTTACTCCACCTAGTGTTCTGGCGGTGAATTGCTTTGCAACACGTGCATCCCTTGGAGAACCATAAATTAAAATGAGTCCATCGACACAACTGCGTGAAAAGTTGCAGCCGCAGTTGCAGAACCATGCGCCGGCCTTTATTGTAAGTCGCTTTGGATAAAGGCATCAGCTAAATGAAATCAGTCCCTTAGAACGCCGCCACGTCTCTCAGAACACCAGGGGGCATGGCATAGTGAGATAAATAAAAAAAAACTAATATGGTGAGTGGGCCAATATGGTGAGTGGCCCAGTCCTTCGGATTTTTTTCTGTATGTGGCCCTCGGGACAAAAGGTTTGGAAACCCCTGTTCTAGGGTCATAATGTATTGTGCAAAAAAACACAGACTTTGCTCACATTTATTCCCAGGGCCAGACGTGCAGCTGTCAGTTCATAACCCTTTGACCTCTATCAACAGCCAAATGCTGCTTCAGCTGCTAAATGTGTTAGCTCCACTGACCACACTGGCAGGTAGCCATGCTATCTTCTCTTCCTCATATCTTGACTTTCCGAATCAAGCTAAAAAACTATTTATTCTATTCTCGTTGCGACCGAGAAAGTAACAGGCTTCTTTAAATTCTCTGCATGAAGTCGGTCAGATTTCCTACAATCACATGATGGAGGTGAGGATCTGGATTAAATCTGGAAACCAGAGCAGAGAATTGGCATGTTTTCTTTCCCACAGAGGCTCCACAGAGGCCCACTGCCTCCTCTGTGTGGTCTGATTTGTAAAGCCCTGTTACATAACAACTTGATTTCCTGATTAATTGAAGCCAGACATCATGAACGATCAAGCAGAAAGAGTTATTCAGCTAATATGCTCTGGAGTGGTTCTGTGTTCTTTTTGCTGACTGTCTTCTTTGGTTGCTATTTAACAGCTTTTCATGCAACATGTTTAAAATTAATGATTCATTTACACAAAACAGAAATACATGTCATAGAGATAATAACCAGAGTGTATTCAAATTCATCCCATTTGTTCATTCAATATTTAGTTTTGAATTATCCAACATTCTGTGAATATTAGTCTGATGAGACAGTGAGATTGGTAACATAAAACCTATAGATGTGCTTTCTGTGTGACAATAATAACGTAAAATAAATGTTAAATTAAATTCAACTCAGGAAAGCTCATACCTCCACCAAGGCCCAATAGTCCCTTTATGAAACACATTAAAATCCACTAGATCCCCATTTATTATATGGAAGAAAAGTTAAAAAAAATAACATCCCGGATCAAATTTCATGGAAAATGGTTCAGTAGTTTTTGCGTTATCCTGCTAATAAACAAACAAAAGCAGATACAAAGCTCCATGGTGGAGGTAAAAGTAGTAAGTCTGATCTTAGCTGGTCATTCCGAGTTTGTGGTTAGGGTTTCAATCAGCTTCATGCGGTAGTCACCTGGAATGGTTTTCAATTAACAGGTTTGCCTCGTCAAGAGTTAACTTGTGTAATTTCTTGCCTTCTTAATGTGTTTGAGACCATCAGTTGTGTTGTGCAGAGGCAGGGTTGGTGCAGAGCTCTATACAGTGAATAGGCCTATTCGACTACAGTTCTAATCCATATCATGGCAAGAACCACTCAACTAAGTAAAGAGGAACGACAGTCCATCATGAAACTGGTTATCATGAAGATCGCCCCAGGACAGGAAGACCAAGAGTTACCTCAGCTTCTGAGGATAAGTTCATTAGAGTTACCAGACTCAGAAACCGCAAATTAACAGCACCTCAGATTAGAGGCAAAATGGTGAGTCCAATTCGGAGATTTTTGGTTCCAACACCCATGTCATTGTAAAAGGCAGAAAATGTGAGTGGATGTATACTACATGTGTGGTTTCCACCGTGAAGCATTGAGGAGGAGGTGTGATGGTGTGGGGGGGCTTTGCTGGTGATACTGTTGGTGATTTATTCAAAATCCAAGGCATACTTAACCAGCATGGCTACCACAGCATTCTGCAGCGACAGGCCATCCCATCTGGTTTGAGCTTGGTGGGATGAGCATTTGTATTTCAACAGGACAATGACCCCAAACACACATCCAAGCTATGTAAGGGCTATTTGACCAAGAAGCAGAGTGATGGAGTGCTGTGTCAGATGAGCTGGCCTCCACAACCACCGACCTGAACCCAAATTAGATGGTCTGGGATGAGTTGGACAACAGAGTGAAGGCAAAGCAGCCAACAAGTGCTCAGCACCTCTGGAAACACTTCAAGACTGCTTGAAAACCATTCCAGGAGACTACCTCGAGAAAGCTGATGGAAAGCAGGCCAAGCATGTAACGATCTGTTCAGTCTGTTTCTATTTGTATTCACTTCCTGTTTTATTTTGATGTCTGGGTTCTTGTGTCTAGTGTCTAGTTATACTTCCTGCTGGTTTCCCCACACACCTGTACCTTGGTTGGCATTAAGCTTTCCCTATTTATACCCTGTGTTTCACCTCACCCTCTGCCAGATTGTCATTGTCTCCTTTGTGTGTTCTTGCTCTCCAGCGCTAAGTTCCGTGTGTTTGCCTAGCTGGTTTTGGACTCTGCCTCGAATACCGACTTAATGTATGACCTATGGATTGCTAAAGTCAATTTTTATTTTGTACTTTATTTTCTGTCTCCCGTGCTTCCTTTTGCAACTGAGTCCCAGACTAGTACAGAACTGTCACAGAGTGTGCAAAGCTGTCATCCAAGCAAAAGGTTTCTACTAAGAAGAATCTAAAAAACAAACATATTATGGTTTGTTGAGCATTTTTTGGTTTACCACATAATTGAATGTGTTCATTCATAGTTTGGATTTCTTCAATATTAATCTGCAATGTAGAAAGAATTTAATGATAAGGTGTGTCCAAACTTTTGACTGGTACTGTAAGTAAAACAGCTAATTCTGCCAATAATGTACCACATTTCATTCATAACATAACAACCTCAGACGAAGAATCAGGATCATCATCATCTGGTCACAATGAATTTCTGTAAAACATTTGATGCCAATCCATCCAACAGTTTTGACATATTTCAGTGTGGACCAGGTGGTGGACGGACCAACCAAATGTCTAATGTCACTTTGTGTTGCCTTTCCATAGAAATGGCTAGGACAGTTATCCTCATCAGTTAGTATAAGTAACATACAGCTTTAGACTAGGGATGTTCTGATACCATTTTTCCCTTTAATATACTGATCCCAATACCTTGACTTTGTATCTTTCGCTCACAGTACTGACAAGATACCAAAACAACAACTTACATAACATATACTAACGTGCATGGCACTGATGATTGCTAACATAGTAGTATGGCTTTTTTGCTAATGTTGTTATTTGCAAGACTTAAAAGCCTCCCCGTGACACTGTACGCTTGCATAAAGTACACATCGCCATTTTACTTGAGGGACTTTCCAGTGTGGAATATTACCAAGTTGCTGCACGCTACACAACCATAAATTACTTCTTCTTCAACGCACTTAAAACTTGCTGTACTTGCCAGGGGCAGTACAACACAACTGCTGTTATAGAACAGCAAATAAGAAGAGTGTGGTGAAAATAATATACTTTAAGGATGTGGTATCAGGCCACTAAGCTCTCTAATGTGACGCCTGGAACTGTTTGTTTTTAGGCGTCTGATGTCTGATGGTAGGGATGGTGCAACTCATCTGTGTTTTTTTTAAGGTTTGGTTGAGTAAAACTTGTGCAGAACTGAGACTTTGCAGGAATCAGATTGATAGCATGTTTCCTCAGAAACATGCTCAGATGTACATACAGTCTTTAGAGCTTGAGTAGAGGGAGGTTTTATCTAGCTTTGACCTTCTCGTTACTTGGCAGATGCATTATAAGATATCAGCAGTTATGCCACACCCAACAATTTTTGGTAGTTTGTTATGTCCCGGGCCTCAGAGCAAAAATGGAAAATTCTTGCATTGTCCTCCAGTGGTTTTTCAGTATCATCCAGTTCAATATCAGTAATCTTCAATGGACCATTAAGCGAAAACAGACACTTTGAAACAATTTGAATTTGGTATAAGCATCTCTGGAGCAGCAATAAGGTTCCTTCACAATGTCTCCCTCACAATGAGGTTTGAGCTGCTCAGCTATCAGCTCCGTCACCACAAAGTTTGCCTGTATAACTTTAAAACTGTCAGAATGGGGTCTTGTAAAACCTGCTTGTTGGACAAACAACCTCTTCGGTAGAGTGTAAACTTTATCCGAGAGCATTTGTCCTCACAACAGCTGTTAGGATATAAGAGGTTGGCCTTGGTGCGACTCCTGTGTCCGCAAACTAAACAAAAAAAGTCCAGAAAACCTTCAGCAAATGCAGCAAAAGAGGAATATGATTAAGATAATTCTCTTTCATCCTTCCTTCAGTAATTTTGCCCGACAGGTCGGCAATACAAAAAAAAAATCTGCAGTGTATCACTGAGATCTAAAAGCAGACTGTCCAGCTGCTGTGATGATAAGGTAGAACTGCAAAGAGCTGCAGACAGTGTTGCTGGGGTTTATCCCTCCACCTCTTTCCCGTCCTCAAAATACACTGCACTCTTATAGCAGCTGTCAGCTTTCCCTCACACTGGGAACTTATTATTAGGACCCCTCCTATCTGGGCCACTGAAGGCCGGTGCGTTCTCTGATATCTGGAGACTGAAGTTTCCAGTAGCCGCTATCTTTTTAACAAATTTCCACAAAACATTTTCACACTTCACAAAAGAGACTAAACCTGCTCACAAGACCTTGACATGCCTCTGAATAAGACCCCCGTGCAACTCCCCCTTTTCCTTTCCCGCGCAAAGGACAAAGCCGGAAAGACTGAATGAAAAGTGGCACTTCGGCCTTACACGGCATGCTGATTTCTGAGTTAAGTGGCATAAATCCATGTACAAATATCTAGATGCAAGTAAAGCGGCTGTATTAATATCTGTAAAATGACATGAGTTTTAACAGATCGTTTATCACTCCAAGTGTTGACAGATCATTAAAAAAGGGTTTCAGTGTTTCAGTGTTTCATATTATTATGTTTGATTGGTGTGAATGATGCATTGACATATTTGCAACATTTTACTCTTGTAGGTGGTAGAGTTCAGGCTGATTGGAACTTTTTATATAATTTTTCTAATTTATTGTTCCACAAAAAAAATCCTAATTTTACGAAATGGTCCAAAGTTTTGTGTGCTCACTCTTAAGTAGCTGTAGAGCAATGAAAAGTACAATATAACCCTCTGAAACGAAGTCAAGTATATGTGTAGAATAAATTCTCAAATAAAGACTACTCCAAGAACTGTATTGTACAGGCAGAGTGCTGGGATAAAAAAAAAGGTAGATTTTGTATAATGATCGTATGATCATTCATGGAACAGCATGGAACTGCCTCACTGGTGCAGGTTGTAGTCAAATCAAGACGGTTTTACGAATGAACGCAAAGCACACACACTTTTTTAAGAGGAATCACCTTGAACACCTGTATTAGTCTCTATAAAACACATTCATAAACATTACGAATAGTGTTTTGAGTGTGAATTGCGACTATCGTATGAATCTGTCGTGATTTACAGTGCACCGCCATGTGCTTCATACGTCGTGTGTGAGCGTGTGCGCCTTGGATCGCTCCATGCGTTAAGCCACTCGTGTGTGAGATCAGTGCGCCTGAAGCTCGCTGTGCCACAAACTAGACCACACTAGCTTCTTATCCTGCGGTGAAACTACACAGCAGTCCATCGTTTTCAGACTGTTGCCACAGTACCTGGCCAGATCCAGGAACGAGTCGGCGGTCTCCTTGTCGTTGGTGATGCTCTCCAGTCCCAGGTTGTTGGTGTTCAGCCCCCCCGCGCCCACGCCGGGCTTGATGATGAACGCCAGGGCCACCCCGATGCTCGAGGCGATCAGCGTGGTCACCAGAAAGTAGGCGACCGCGATGCCACCCAGTTTGCCCAGGGAGCGCGTGTCCAGGCTGGCGGCGCCGGAGATGAGGCTGCAGACCACAAGCGGCAGGATGATCATCTTAAGCATCCGTAGGAGCATCTCTCCGGGGAAGGCGAAGTAGGTCATCTGCGCTTTGGTCAGGTTCATGTTGCGGACCATCATGCCCAGACCGACGCCCACCAGCACGCCGGACACCGTCATGATAACGAGCAGGTTCTTGCTCAGGCACACCGTCGACTTCTCCAAGAACCTTTTCTGTGCGCTCTTCTTCATCATCTTGTCGGTGGAGTCCGACTTTGGCAACGCGTGTCCGTTGATCTCGCTCATTTTCTCCATCGTGTCTTTCGCAGTCCTCGGAGCAGCGTGGGAAAGCGGAGTCCGGCCAGTGGCGGGACGCGTGGGATGGTTCAACACAGACGGCTGCACGCACTGTGCTTGACGGCTTCTGCTGTGTGAGCGCTGCGCGCACAGCTCACCGGGAGCCAATGGAGAGAGAGGGACGACACAAAAAGCGAGTGGGACATGCGCAGAAATTCCGCCGCTTTATATCGAGAGCAAATGATGCAAGAGAAGAAAGGATTGCCCGAGTCCCTCTGTGTCAATGTGGCACAGTTCCCTATGCTGAATTGACTGGAAACAGGTGGCACCATAATGATTACGAGAAGAAGATGTTTCCCTTAAACAAAAAAATCTGCTGTTTCATATCCTGTCTGCTGTCTCCATCCTCTCAATAATATGCTCAGTAAGAACTGAATCTGTATACCTACGCTTCCTTATTACCCTGTCATGGATTCATCAGTTACATCATGTAGTCTTTTCTCCCTGGAAATACTTTGAGTCAAGGCCGATAAACCGTTTTATACTTCATTACTTCGTCCAAGTCAAATGTTTATCAGTTTCCCATTTGAACCTCCTTTTGTTATCGTTCATTTCATATACCTCTCCTCATTTTTCTCCTGTCCCCCCCACCGGTCGAGGCACACGGCCTCTCAAGCCGATTCTGGTTCTGCTTGAGGTTTTCCTTTCTCTCCACAGTCACCATGTGCTTGTGGGAACCCCATCCATCGTAAAAGCTGTATTATCAGTGTAACCAAACATTCTGTATCATACATACACCTCTGACATCTGTAGTAAAGCAACGCCTTGAAAATTCACTGAGTTATGAACATTTGAATGAATTTAAATGTGCTTCAAAGGCAGCAGCATGCACCAAGGTGGCCAAGATGCAGTCTGAGTGAATGTAAATGTGTTTTTATACTGTTGATCGAATTAAAGCAACATGTCTGACCCATCCTTGGTTTTTACTTAACTGTTGTAGAGATGAGACCACCTCGCTTCTAAAGTGTGTGTGTGCGTGTGTGTGGGTGTGTGTGTGTGTCGGTGTGTGTTTGTGGGTGGGATGGGCAGTGGACCAAACCACTGTGAGTAAAATGAGGGGGGTTCGGTGTTTCAAAAATCTAAACACACTGTGTTGAATCCAATTATTTCATTATGTAAAACTGTATAGTATCTTTGTAATGGTAATGAGGGGGACAACTTCCAGGAAAGAGTGGGGCGTCTTTTCTTTGGCAATTTCTCTGCGCCTCCCCAGCGGTCATTTTCCTTTTCTTCAGTTTCATTGGGGGCGACGACAATGAGCCGATTCGCCTGTTTTATGGGCCGATCAGACATCGGGAAAGTGGCGGGTTGGTCCAATGAGCAGTCCGACCCGGGAGCTGTTGGGATTCTTTATGATATAACATAAGTGTTTACAAACCCGTCATGTTTGCACAGCTTTCAGCTCTGGTATTATCGAGGTTGAAATCACACTGAAAGAAAAATAGATCCTTATTGGTCATTGGAAACCTTATGTGTAAGAAATGCTGACAGAACAGGAGGTCATTGCATGTCTCATTTCAATCCTTTCTCGTTCTTCTGAGCCATTTTACAAACCTCTAATGTGAGAGTCCCACGTATGGGTGTCGCTTGGAGGACAGAGTCAGGACCATGGTCAGCTCTCTGCTCACCTCCGACATCTGTCCCCACGTGAGACCGAGCTGCACCTCTGCGCCTCCACCACGCGATGGCGCCATGATAAAGAGATTGTTTCAGTATTATTCACACGGCAGACAAAGATAACACTATTAACACGTGGGTAGAAAAACAGCTCAAAAGAAGAAACTCTGCTAGAACTCTTTTTTAATGTTCCTGTCTTTTTTAATGTTCCTGCTTGCATCACTTTGCCTCTTTTTGAATGAAATATGTTGTATACGTAAAGTTTCATGAAAAATCATGATAATAACAACAATAACACTATTATTATTAATATTAAGATTAAGATGCATTTATTCGTCCCAAACACATGCACAGACATGCAAAGGCACACTCATGCAGGTAGGGAAATTTAATCTCTGCTTTTTACCCAACTGGTGCAGGACACACAGAGCAGTGAGCGACCATGTACGGCACTCGGGGAGCAGATGTTGGGGGAGTAAGGTGCCTTGCTCAGGGGCACTATCATAACTTTTTATTAATCATCATCATTATCATCATATTTTGGGCAAGGGGGTTTATACCTCTCAGTCCTCTTCTTATTTATTATTATTATTATGGTTATTTTTAGTAGTAGTAGTAGTAGTAGTAGTGGTAGAAGTAGAAGTAGAATTTAAATTAAATGATTTTATCTGTTCCTAAGATTAGGACCGATTTGATCAAATAAAAAACCTTTTGGATGCCCAGAAGTTACAAAAAGCAGAGGAGTCAGAATGTAAAGGGGATCTTAGGGGATTTTAGCCACCAAAGTCTGTTTCACAGGTTTTTCAATGGACTCTCAGTGGTCAAGTTGTATTATTGGTAATGTATGTTCCAGTCTTAACAAACATTTTGGATTTTGTATTCGTAAATGTTTTTTATATTGTCAATTCATATGGTTGGACTGAAATCTTCACATATATGTTCATACCTTTTAGGCTGTTTCTAAGATTATCGTACAGGAATATATGAGTTTTTCATAGAAGAACACTCAGGGGACTGTCGTGTTTTAATGAGAATCACTGTACAATCCAAATTAGGAGCAGTACCTAGACGACAGACATGGAGAGAAGCAGCTCTCTGTCTCGTTGCCTCTGGTGCTGTCATCTATGTTGTCCTCAGTGACCTCAGCTCCTCTGTTGCTAAGTTGAGCTAAACTTTCCCTCCCTCCGCCAATAGAGACAGACTGTCCCCCTTCCCCTCACAGCTGTGTGGCCTGAATGCTGGAAATAACCCCGGCTGGCGGATCAGGAGTCGTGGCTGTTTAACAGTGGCAAATGTTGGCCCTGTGCCGCTGTGAACTAGAAGGAGGGAAAAAGACACAGGCTGTGCTTTATAGTGGAGCTGGTACCAACATCTATTAAAGCTCAAATCTGATCCAGTCAGTGTGATCCACCCTGATGACCCTGATGTGATGGATGGGATGCGGCCCTGCAAAAACATCATCCCTGTTCTCTGCAGTAACAAGTGAACTCTGATTCAGACTGATGCCGCAGAAACCTGGGGATCAGTTGCCACATGCTGTGTATGGATGAACCCTGCAACTACAATGTGTGAGGATTTAACACTCGGAAAAAAATTATCAGATGAGTCGAAAAAGTTGAAGCTTATCTATCTATCTATCTATCTATCTATCTATCAGTCTGTCCGTCTGTCTGTCTATTTATCTATATGTGTATGTATGTTTGTATCTACAGTATCTATCTGTCCGTCCATCTGTGTCCGTCTGTCTGTCTATCTATCTATCCATCCATCCATCCCTGTCTGTGTGTCTGTGTGTCTGTCCGTCTGTCTGTCTGTGTGTCTGTCTATCTTAATGTCCGTCTGTGTGTCTGTGTGTCTGTCTGTCTGTGTGTCTGTCTGTCTGTGAGCTGAGTTGACTTTTAGATTGAATCAGGCGGCTGATGCTTATTGTAGTATTTAGTGTAGATTGTTTGACATGAAATTGTACATAACATAATATAGATTTATTCAAAGCTCTAGTAATTATGTTTATCCTCCTGTGATGTGGTGCTGAGCAGGTTGTTTACAGCAGGTTTATCAGAGCGGGACCACAGCTGCCTGCTGCACCTGAAAAGAACAGTAAAAGAAAATTTAGTGTGAACCACTCACAAGATGATATTTTCTATGGGTTTTATCATTGCAGACGACACCCTTCAAATACCCAGCCAGGACCTGATGAGAAACCTTGTGCTGGGATCAGACGGGACAGACAGCCTCAAGCTCCTGAACATCAGGCTCCACGCTGGAGCAGCAGAAGTGTTGACAGGTGAGGGACAGGGTGAGAGTCGCACCTGAATAACATGTCAGTCTGGAGGAAAAGTATTTAAGGAGACATTCAGAGAGGAGAGGAGCTGGGACAAAGAGGCTGCTCCCAGGTGAAGGGTGCAGGGTGAAGGGATCGTGTTTTTAGGCGACGGGACAGGGCATCAGGTGTAATGGACTCTGAGCTCGGGTGGTAGGAGAGAACCCGTCATGTCTATGGGGCTCTGCCCTGCAGATGTAATTGAGGTTCCTGTGATCTGTTCAGACGTTGGAGGCTGGAGCCAATAGAAGCTGAAAATCATTCAAAAATGTTATGAGGGTGAAAGGAATATAATCATTTATAGAAAACAAAATTATAAAAATCTTTTTTAAAACAACTCAATTTTTACATAATGATACAGTTGTGAAATGATTATAAGTTCTTTATCTTAACTTAAGCAATAATTTTATAATCAATTATATTAAAATATTAGTTCACATATACTGCATACAACCACCTGTTATCACTGATTCCATACTTAGTGTAATGTATAATAAAAATCTGAACAAATTCAATTACACCTGAGAAACACCATCCTCAAAACAGTCCCACAAGGCACACATGATCTAATAGATTGAAAAGATATGCTTTGATCAAACCGCTGAATTTCAAAATTAAAGGGATAGTTCACCCAAAAATAAAAATTCCCTCATTATCCATTGTTTCGAGTTGATTTTGATTGTCAGGGCTTCCGGACACTTTTTTTTTTACCTTTAAAGAATTGGTCACCATTTACTTTGATTGTATGGAATTTGCGAGCAACCCTGTTTACCCCTGAAACTCCAAAAGTGAAACACTTCACCCAACCATCCATCTGCATAGTGGTGAGTGGATAATGAGTGAATTTTCCATTTTTTGGTGAACTGTCCCTTAAAGATAATATTTTACTATCCATTATTTTTTTCTCACTTTCTAAATGAGATGGTACCGATTCATCTATCTATCTGCTGAGCTTTAAAAGCACAAAATATGAATATCATCAATTTGGTTTTTAACTATTCGTTGTGTAAGGGATGTTTTACATTACGCAAGTATGAAAATTTGGTCACATGATGGTGAAAATAAACTAAGGAAATAGCTATGGAGTGTTGAGATTATTCTGTCAAAGTTGCAGATGATAGTATGATAATCACAAACTGACCTCAGCTAATTTAATATAAACGTCACTGTGTTTGTGTAAATGCACATGAAATAAGAAAACTGTCAAACAATGTTAGAAAGTGAGACGACACAAGACTTCTGCTCTTTTTACAGTTTATTGTATATATATATATATTTATATATTTATATATACATATATATATATATATAAAACTACAAAAGTAAGACTGTTTTAAATTCACAGACAGCTGTCCATTTATCTCAAATATACACGTATATATCAGGATTCAAATGTTGACTAGATATACATATATTCAGTCAACATCTGGATGCCAATACAGTGGTCAGCTGATAATTTCGCTCTCTCTGTGTTCTATTGCATAGAAAAAGGCACAGCTCTGAGGTCTGTGTAAAATACAGCCTTTGTAGAGTCAGCCTCGACCGCGCTCAGTCTTCCGCGGCTGACTCAACAGGTTCGGTAACAAACACTGATCAAAAAAGTCTCAGGAGCTCGAATGTTGTTCATACTATGTACATTACTTTTGGCATTGAAGCGTCTATGACAGGCTTTGAAGTATTGACATCTGAAGGTTGGAAACGGGTTTTTGAGTATTGCTGCATTAACTGTTCGCCTTCAACTGGAAAAAATGTTGAACCAAAAAAAAAAGAGTACAAAAAGATGTAAAAAGTTGTGGCTGACGACCCACAAAAAAATTGTCAGTAAACGTAGCAACAAACAAAACAAAAAAACTAGATAATATAACTACCTATGTATATAAAAAAATGGCTTCCACCCATAATTCCACACTCAGATACATCCTATCTGAAGTACATTCCTACCACACATTCTGTACAAGCATATACAATCCAAATGTTCACTTCACATCCAAAATAAATATATTTACACAGAAAAGAAAAGAAAAACAATATGAATAAATAACTTCATTGACAAAAAAGAAAAAAAACAAGCACTCCAAAATTCAAACCTAGTGAAAGAAACAAGACACAGTCGTCTATAAACAACATGAGTTGGTGCTGCTGTCTGCTCTGCCCACACACTCCGAATTCAGTTCCATTGCAGGTCATATACATACGAGCTGAGGTCAAGTGTCAAACCTCTGGGAACCAATGATCCTCCACTGTTTGAGTTTAAAGCCTCACTGCTGTTGGCTGCCACAGGAAGATGAGTCAGGCTGTAATGCAGATAACACATTCTGTCCCATTAGCAACACTGAGTCCCACCAGCTGGGACCTCTGCTAGAAATACCATTATCAGACTGTTTTTCATCATGGAAAGGCTGTTCTGAGAGACACAGAGGCGTTGAGGGTTTCTTGTGTTTAATAGTCACTTAATATTTTACGACGTAAGATTAAAAACTGTTGGTGAGAAATCCTGCTTTTCAGGACCATGCGTTGTGTCGGTATACGGTGTATTTTTCTTATATTGCTTTGGATATCCAATACATGTAGATGCAATGTGCACATTGAAGCTGCATTCATTAATATGTTTATATTCATATCAAAACTATAATGCATGATGTGTTTATAGTGATAAACTTGCAGATCGTTACCACTGAACTTTCAGTTTCGCTTAATTAGAAGGAACACATCAGTTACTTTAACTCATTGCTCTATGAGTTGCTTTTATTGAAAAAGCTCTGATAAACTCACTAAAGCAACAAATTGCAGATATATCTATAGATTAGCTGTTGGAACATTCATGTACCAGCTAGTGTTTCCTTCAGGAGTTGGTGGAGACCACAAAGGAGCAAAAAGGAAAGTTAATATACGTTATCAGGTGCCAAGAGACATGAGAATAAATTAACATTAATTTGTATTAGTAAACAAGCAATATATGGTAACATAAGTGGTAATACATATTGAAATGGCACAAAAATATCAATGAATGCAGCTTTCAAAAGACACTATTTTGCACAAATATTGCACAA
Source organism: Platichthys flesus (assembly GCF_949316205.1). Classification (NCBI taxonomy): domain Eukaryota; kingdom Metazoa; phylum Chordata; class Actinopteri; order Pleuronectiformes; family Pleuronectidae; genus Platichthys; species Platichthys flesus. The sequence continues at coordinate 20,441,041 of NC_084956.1, read as the reverse complement.
ACAACTGAAATGCACTGAACATGAATAAAAGAATCCCAGGGTCAATTTTTAGCCTATTGGTTAAAATCTGATTGCACTGATTAATTGATGTCAAATATTGCATACTTTTTGTTTCGCTGTAGAAACTTAAAAAACACTTTAAAGTTCAAATCTGAACTATCCTGTGGTTCCGCAACAGGTTTGACTTTGAAAAGAATACTTTCCATCTGCGAATTGCAATTGCCTGTGTCCACTCCATGGCTTTTCTTAGAGTCAACATACAGCTATTCTGATGCCAAGGTGTTTGTCCTTTTCAGAATTGGTTGCTTGTAAATTATGGCTACATATGTGACACTGCTATTCACAAACACAAATAAATGCTTTTAGTGGGGCTGGAGATCTGTTCATTTTAAATGAAGGTCATCAGTCTTATTAGCGTTTTCCCCTGTTGTCCAATCTGATCAATCTAGAATTGCATGCCTTTGATTGGAAACAACATTGATGGAGGAGAAACTAGAGGTGGCTGTGGCCAGATGCTCCAGGCAGGTTAGGAGGAGGGTTGGTGCTGATCTTAACATTTCAAGTGAGTTGTTTTCATTTATTTTAACTGTTGAAATGGTACTGGTTGCATAAAGCTTGTGGTTCGAGCTAAGCCAACATCAGCCCACTTTTAACGTCATTATTCTACAAGCTGCAAGACATTTCTGAACATATTGTAGCGATTGACAGCAGACTGTCAAACGTCCCCGCACTCATCCTAAATTAATCTGTGAAGCAACCATCACCAGCGGAGCTCCTGGAGCAGCTGGGGAATCTGTGCCCCATCTAGCCACACTGATCGTTTCTGAATTGTTTCCATGTGCCGAGCAAATTATTCAAAAATAGCCTAATATCATCTATAGGAGCCGGAGCAAGTATCCTCTGCCTGTAGCTTATACATTTAGATAGCATGCACAGATCTGTGAGTTTAATTCACAACAAAATCCGTTTTGCTTAAGACAGGTGATTTGATGGTTGCCTAGCAACTACAGGAAAAAAAACTCTGCATTGCTCTTTTTTTTTTAAGTGTTGGCTTCCACGAAAAAAAAGGCAGCGCGGCATCAGATCGGGGCCTTGGGTGACACAGCAGATCTCAGTCTTTTGCCTCTGCCCAACAAGCACCTCCATGCATTTTTATCCCGAAAGCATCACAGCCAATATCCACATGTGACTCGAGTAAGGAAATGTGTGTGAAGAGGAGTTTCAGTTTCAACTGATAGCGTTGAAAAGGTTCAATCGTGGACACAGTATTTGCCTGGTAAAGAATTCATTCTCAGTACAGAGACTTGTAAGGAGACCAATATTCCCGATGCTGAACTTTGCCATCACATTTATTTATTATATTCTAAATATCATGCATACGGCTGTGTGCAGGGGAGGTTGTGTTTAGACTCTTTTGCTTTGTTGTTGTTTAAGTTTCCTACTTTAGCGGAAAATTATTTAGGAGACAGATTTAGTCCTCCTGCTATCGTATGTGTTTAAATCATCCATGAGCTCTGCGGTCAACCTCAGCACTGGGGTTCACAAAGAACAGAGGAGCTGTAAACATACTCTGCATATACAGCGGGTGTGTAATACTGTATACTGTGCTGTAATTTGTCTGTCACTCATGATGCTACTTTCATGAGACCTAAGGCATAAGGCATTTTCCCCTCAAATATTCAACTTTCTTTGTGTGATTCTGATAAATTATACAGAGTCCCCCTGGAGCCAATGTGACTTCCCCTGCAATCTGTCCTCGCTGTTTTGCCTTGGGTCCAGACTGAACATGTGTTAAGAGCCTACAGTGTGTGCTTAGGTTCCACTTTTCAGGTCATCTACATATGACTGGGAGGGAAGAGTCCATGCTGGCGCTGCCCCGCTTCCAATGTCAACACATCCAGCTTTCCTGTGGGTGTAGCTCATTTGAATTCTGCTGTAACTGAAGCATGATAACTAACCCATATGCCGAGCTCATGTAAAATAGCATCCAGCACAGTAATATGTGGCTGCTGATAAAAAAAAAAGGTCCTGAACTGAATTCATACAAGAACATCTCCTTCAACCAACAGTTTAACGAACAACTAGGCAATGTATTAAAGAGCTAATCCCAAAGCGTAATTAAAAAGCAGAGTTAATATGTAATGTAGCACACTGGTAAAACAAGGTCTTTCTCATAAAACATTTGTTATGCTTGCTTAACAAATAAAACATAGCATCTGCAATAAGATAAAGATTAAATAATTATTATTTGATCGTTAAAAATTGCCCTCCTTAATTATAGTTTTAATACAATACAATAATTTAAAAGAACATCGAGGAGTGACCTCGAGAGGCTGATAAAGTGAAAAGAATAGAAAAGAAAAAAATACTGTAAAAAACAGGAATTGAATAAGTGGTCATTCTTAAAGGCACTCGTCTGCTAAAAGCCATGGATTCAGTGTGTGTGTGTGTGTGTGTTCACTTGTATTTCTTTACCTGTGAGACCTAAAAGTTCTCACAAGGATATAATGACTGCAGAGTCCTCAAAAATGAGGACAATTTGACAGTCCTCTATATTTTCTCTATTTACAGTCGCTCTGTGGGGTTAAGGCTTAGGTTCAGGTTAAAGATTGGAATTAGGATTAGGTTGAAATTAGAGTTAGGGAATGAAAGGAGTCAATGGAGGTCCTCACAAGTATAGAAATACAAACTTATTTGTGTCTTTGTTTCCCAGTTACTTCATTTCCATATTTGGAAAAGCGAGCACAGTGCATGCACAGTGTTGTGTAGTAGTAGTAGTTGTCAAAGTAGTACGAAGTGACATCACAATCGATGTTTACAATTACCGATCTTTGAACAAAGTTTAAAAAAGACAAACATAAAAACGACCAAGACGGCCCAAAAAGCGATCACAACTTTTCTGTTTTCCAGATCAAACCGTTTGTGTGTTTCTGATGTGTTGGTGTCCGTGAGTCACGACCCCACCAACACCTCCATGATGTGGTCCAGTTCTGTCAGATCTATTTTAAAAGGCTGATTGGCTGAAACCTGCGGGGCGGAGCCGCTGTATGGTGACGAAAGCGATTTGAGGAGGTCGTCTGTCGTCACCACCGGTGAAAGTTTGGCAAGGCCGCCGCTTGCCGCCACGCCCACTGCCCCCGTTGTTGTACAGGGGTCAAAGTCATACATGGACGTGTCAATGTCGGCAAACAGGACATCGTCCAGCGCCAAGTCTGAGAGAAACCCCGAGGGTGAGGCAGAGGAAGGAGGTGAGGAGGGACAAGAGGAAATATCTACTAAGCCACCAGGGGGCAGTGTGGGCAGATTGTCCATGGGTCGGAGCTCGGTGCAGCGAGCTTCAGCTAGCAAGACGCTAGCTGCCTCTGGTTTATAGCCCATGGTCCTGTAGTCTCTGGATGAGGAAAGAGGTGCTAACTGGGAGGGCCGGGTGAGTGGCGTGGGAGCTGGGGAGGTAGTCACGGTTGTAGTATTAGCTGCTGCTGTCCTTGTTATGGCTGTGGGAGGGCCCAACTCTATGTCACCCAGCGTGGAGGGGAAACTGTCACTGGACGAGACAGGCAAAGGGACCCGGGGGGACACCGGGTTCAGAAGTGCCAAAGGTAATGTGGGACACTGCGCTAGGGGAGGTGACAGAGGAGGAGTTGGTGGGGATGGAGCACAAAAGGTTGAATCTCCTCCATCCTCCTCCAGTAACGAGGCTGGAGTGAGGCAGGCTTCTAGAGGGGCAAGGCAAGCCTCTGCACGGCCGGGGCATATCTGGGATGCCTGGCAGTTGGGAGGCACCATTGGGTGGGGTGAAGGCGGGGGAGCGATCGCCGGCATCAGCAACACAGAAGGCTGGGATACCTGTGCTGCTGCTGTCGCTGATAAAACACCAAAGGAGGGCGGCGCATCACGGAAGCCCTCATCCATGGGGTCGTCAGGTGGTGGTGACGGTGGCAGGAGTAGTGGCCGCAGTGAACCCTCTTGCTTGAGTTCATCCTGGATGCGTCGCAACATGTTGTTGATAAGGACACGGCGCTCCAGGCTGGGCTCACCAAGCGGCCGCTGGCTGTACAGCTTCATCAGTGAGATGTTGAAGATGGTCTGGCGCTGCAGGGTGTAGGATACCTTAGACAGGCCCTCTGGGCAGAGGCTGAGTCCCCCTCCCGCCACCGCCACCTCCAGCGTTTTGCCTTCCAGCCCCTCTTCATCCTCGTCCAGCTTCCGCTTCGCACCTTTACCGAACATGTATCTGAAAAAGACAGGAGACAAGAGTTGATTTGTCAATGGACTTAGAGACATTAAAAAAAAATTCAACTGATCGGTTTTGTATGACACACAAAACCCCCCCAACCAGCCCCCAGCATTAGATGATCCATGTCATCTCACTCAACCACAGATACCGTTTATTCACCAGTAATGTTTCCAGACTGAAACCCAGTAGCAGCTTAACCGTGGGTATTCAAGAATCTGCTTAAACGCCACAAGTTTACTGCAACAAGGGATTTAAAAAACATACATTGAAACCGAAAGCAGCTGCATTGGGAACCTTGCCACACACACACACACACACACACACACACAAAGTTATGTAATAGCAGCGCTCCCTGCTGTACCACAGGATCATAGGCCAGATTTAAAGCCCCGCCCCCTCCACCTCTCCTGCCATATTGGAATAGCACATTGACTTACATGGTGAGGGGGTGGGGCAGGGGGGTGGTGGTGGTTGGTTTTGGGGGGGGGGGGGGGGGGTAGTACTGTGTGTGTGTGAGAGAGATAGGGAGAGAGAGGGAGAGATGGTGACAAGGTCTCAGTTATTCTCTTAGAATATATGAATATATTCCAATAGTGAAATAATAGATGCCGCTACAGATCACACAATCTGTGTGGTGAAAGAAATGAAGAAGAGAGAGAGAGAGAGAGAGAGAGAGAGAGAGAGAGAAAGAGAGTGAGAAAGAAAGAAAGAATCGCTGCAGTGAGTTTCACTCTAATCCAGGCTGACAGGCTCATGCAGCCAGTCTCTGTCTACACTCGCACACATACAACAACACACACACACCACGCATGTGTGTCGTCATACACACACACCGCGCATGCCTCTCCTCATACACACACACACAGGAAGTGTGAGCTGTGGGCCCAGTCACCACGACTGGTTGGTTGCCATGACAAACAGTGTCAGCTGGGAATTCACCCAAAGAGATGACAAAGAATGGGATGGGGGAGAAGAGGGTCGGGAGGGAGGGAGGAAGAGGAGGAAGACAGGGAGGAGGAGAAGTGAGAGGAGGAAGTGGAGGACTAGGTGAGAGATTGGTCTGGAAGAGGTGGGAGGTGAATGAGCAACACTCTCCGCCCATTGAAATAAAACTGCTCCTACGCTGCCTATGAGCAAGGCACTGAAAAACAACTGCTTTTTAACCCAAACTTTTGGAACTTGCTCATAAATGGTGCAGGTCTGTTAGATCGTTCAATTGACATATAAAGGTATGCTGGTCAATTAGAAGGAAGAAGAAAGAGATCCCAGTACAGAAGTTTGGAGGTTTTTTAGAGAATGTTTTAATTAGTGTTTTCCCTGCCTTTTTTTTTTTTTTTACTTCATAGCTGCCAAACCTTGACCAGGACTCCCTGATAGGAGACATATTATATCTTATTAGTTAAATACAGGATGAATAAAATAAAAACCTATTACTTAAGCAACGTACATACATGTTGAGGAATAAAACCCATAAATCTCCCTTTGTGCTGTTCGTGGTTTAATAAGAGGATTTCTTTACTGCATCACAAAAATTAACACATATTAACATTACCAATTGATGGATAGTTCAACTGCAATAAGAGTAAAGCAAATACAAAACAATATAGAGCCTTGTTCATATAGCATAGGACATGTTCTTTTTAAACACGTTTTCATACTCTTTTTACACAGCCTTTAGATCATGGCCTACACATTCTTCATAAATATTTCAACTTCATCATTTCCTGCTTCTGTGGCTCATTCAAAATGTATTGAGTAATGTTTTCAGACGAGTATTTAGCTCAAAGCAGAACAAAAATTTCAAGCCTAGGATCAAACATCAATGGGTCAATCAAGAAATTAAAAAAATATATTTGTAGGCATAAATTCTGAATATTTGGTGTTTGTGCCAATTTCATGTTGTTGTTTAGAGTTATGAGTTCAGCCTGGACACACATGAAAGAAAAAAGGGACATGGGTGCATGTCTTAATGAGCAAATCCTGGCACCAGTTACCTGAATTATTGATAGTTTTTTTCCCTATCATATTCACAACCAAAGAAGAGATGGCAGCCTTGCCTGTATTGTCTTATTGAGAGCTAACCTCTGAGAGGTGCAGAGCAGAGACCCCTCAGTGCAAAATGTGAGCTACAAAGATTCAAACCTATAGAAGACCCCCGAAGAGGCTCCAGACTTTCCGCACTTCTTTGGTGCTAGAAAACTGGATTAAAAATGAATTTACATGTACGTTGATTTAAATAATCTGTAGGTTTCTTTTCAGCAGTGTATGGCACGTCTAGGAAAATGACGAGAGAGAGAGAGAGAGAAATAGAGAGAATCAAAGAGTGAGCAACAGAGTTACTTTCAAAGCAGTTTGCGGGTGTGTGATTGAGAGCTGAAGCAGCTGCACATGTCTGACTCACTGACTCATGGCACCACACACACAGAGAGAGAGAGAGAGAGAGAGAGAGAGAGAGAGAGAGAGAGAGAGAGAGAGAGAGAGAGAGAGAGAGAGACGGGCTAACATACCAGAGGTGCCCCACCCCTTACATTCCACTTCATTATCCTCCTCTTCCCTTTCCTTCTCCTCAACCTCTTCTCCTCTTCGCGCATACATTTCTCCTTTCCATCTTTTCTTTTTCATCCTGACTCAGGTCTTAGGCTCTCACCCTCCCACCTCCTTCCACTGACTGTCAAAGTTCACAGGCCCAGAGCCGTCCTACTCCATATGAGCAATGTCTAGAGATGATCACACCAGGAGAAGAAGAGTCGAAGAAAGAATAATAAATGAGTCAAGCAAAAAACGCAGAGCAGTGAAGAAGGACCACGCTCCAGCCAAAGTCATCACTCAAGGTCACTGTGACTTAATGCACTGCTGTCAACTGTCTCACAAACTAGTGTCTTAAAATTACCTTTTTCCAAAAGATTTTCCATGAGCTTTATGTTGGAAAAAGCCTAATGATACCTTTGAGACGAAAAAGCCAATGAATATAACCAGAAACCAACCAACCTGCATTATTTGAAGGTCAGTGCTAATACTGATATTTTTAGATATAAGTTCACAATAGAGCTCTTTTCCCCAATCGTCATTACCTTCAAATGTTGGCAATTCAGTGTGTACAATAGAAACTATTACTCATTCAACCTGCATCATATCAGAGGCTGATAGCTCCAACTGAACAAGGTTTCAATTTAATAAAGTTTGTTATCGACCTATAATTTTCCTAAAATGTGTCATAATAATTCAGACATTTTGTGAAACGTTTTAGCAGAATTTTTTCTTTCTTTTCTCATACAAGAATCAATCCAAAATAACAAACAATATCAAAATAAACATAGGAAAGAACATTTCTCAACATAAACACTTGGCCAAAGTCAAACACAACACCAAATATCCTCATAATAAAAACACCAGGATCCAACCACGGGCCATAGGTTGGATCTTGTGAAAATACTTAGAAATGTCTCTAAAACGACAAAGCATGTCTAATTTTTCTCATAGAACTGATGAGAATTCAGGACAATTGATAACGACAAGATACAATCAAACAGCATTGTATACTGAAAAGTCAAGTTATGTAGATAAGGCTAAAGGAAGATGATTGACAGTAGGATGTGGACCTTGATGGTAAAATAATAATTTAGAGAAAAGAGAAATGGAACATCAATTAAAATTGTTACTTTTAACAGATGTGAAGGACTGAAAGGTATTAATCTAATCACCAACATGTGTATAATGAGTGAAACATGAATGTTTCACTCATTTAGAGGAGAGGTCAAGTGTGTGTGCCTGTATGTATGTGTGCTTATACCTGCCAACTGTGCCTGCAACCACACTTCAGACATGTGGGCTGAGCATAATACTCCAGGAGCTGCCTTTAGTGTGTGTGTGTGTGTGTACGTGTGTGTTGTGCGATAGTGCACTGCTAGTGGATGGACTCTGCAGTGATATTATGATCCTGTAACCGGATACGCTGGTTTCCATGCCTGAGCTGCACATCCACCCCTCCCCCTCACCTCTACATCGGGCTATTTCAGGTTCTCTGGATGCACAAAGTGTGGACACACACTACGCACTGCACTGCTGCAGGCAGGCGAACCCATAACTGTGTCGTACGCTTAATTCAGCCCTCACATGTGCAGGAAGGCGCACAGCGGCCGACTCGCGGCTCAGTCATGACTGGATCTCCGACTGACTGACTGTTCCTCAACACTGTAATGCATCCAGCCCTGCACATGAAAACGACATTGCCACAGTTACTCTGTGTGTGTGTGTGTGTGTGTGTGTGTCTGTGTGTGTGTGTGTGTGTGTGTGTGTGTGTGTGTGTCTGTGTGTGTGTCTGTGTCACACACATACATAATGTAGAACTAGAAAACCCTGAGCAGACAAACCTAGAGGAAGAAATGAGTTGTAGTGTCTGCCGGATCAGATCCACTACAGTAAATATCAGCTACGCTTCCACAAACAACTTAAGATACAGTAACACTATCATGATAGTCACTTCTACTATTTCTACCACTGCTGTTCGTACTACAGCTCTGTCGACTAAAAAACTAGAAATACAAATATTTTAAGACATTTGTAGAAATTTCAGCTTGGCATCATAGGTACCACAACCAGATTTAATAAACAACATCACCATCCGCACCTCACCAGTCATTTTTTCACTGAAGAAATCTTGGTCTTTATCAAGCGCAGGAAAATGCAGGGCATGTGACTTTTCCAACAGCTGCACATCCCAGTGTGTGTCTGTGGTAGTCAAAAGCCCGAGACCTGGACAGGAAACCATGAAATTGTTCAAGATGTATAAATAAAACAAATCAGAAGTGATGTATGTGGTATAAAAAGGGAAATTATGATAGGAGATCTGGTGAGAGTGAATATAGTTCAATTAATGTGTTGGATTATTTTTCTCAAGTGAGTTCAAGAACTTTTGCAGCCAAAGTTTTAAAGTAAAATTAAAGGTGAAATAAAATAGTTAAAAAAGTTAAAAATAAATATGAGCTACATCATAGTTAAGATTACTATTAGTTTTGACAAAAGAAGTTGTGATATACCCCAGGAATAAGCTGTCTACTTGAACCTAAACGGTTTAATTTATCTTTAAAACACTTTTATTTAGATATTGCAGAAATAAAAATAAAAAAAGGGAAGACAATGGTAGAATGTCCAAACCAAAATAACCAAGTCAATCATGTGGCAGGAAACAAGTGTGTGCGAACTATAAATGTGTGTGTGTGTGTGTGTGTGTGTATGTGTGTGTGTGTGTGTGTGTGTGTGTGTGTGTGTGTGTGTGTGAATGTCTCTGTGTGTGTGTGTGTTTGTGTGTGGGTGTTTTCCCTTGTAGTGATCAAAAACGCTCACATGACAAGGTCAGTTGGTTATCAGACAGGCAATTCACTATGATCGCTTACATAATAACAGCACTGGTTACAAAACACTACAGTTCAAACTGCGTAACACGTAGTATCTCATTAATAACCGGACTCTGGCATGACCGACCAAGCCCTGGGTGAATCAGAGACTTAAAACAAAACCGAAGGAGTTTGTTCCTTAGACAAGATGAATCATAATTCATTTTTAAAGAGCAATCCTCATTTTGTTGATGGGGGAGCAGACTCATCACACTCTCATTATGAGCATTGTGAGGGTAAGGGAGGGCAAAGGTCAGGAACGAAGAAACAAGTAACTGACATGTAAACCCTTACATTTGTAGTTGATATTTAGTCGAACCTCTTTAACAAAACTAGAAAAACCTCTCAGGACAATCTACTAACTTTCACCAGCACCTCAAAATTAATAGCATTGTTAATTTAAGAATTATAACAGTGCTATTATTTTGCTAAGGGAACAAGGCGACTGGGAATGTCTGCTCAAACAAGCACCACATTTCTGTACAGCCAGTTCAGCAAACACTATGAGTCAATCCCAACAGAGCGAGGTGACAGGTGTTTAAAGACTTGTTCTTTGGGATTAAAGGTGCTGTTACTTAAAGGCACAGCCCCAAAAAGCAAGATCTCTCTCTCTCTCTCTCTCTCTCGCTCTCGCTCTCTCTCTCTCTCTCTCTCGCAATAAAATGCAGAAGAAGCGAGCAGAATTAGGTCAGCAGACGTGTCCACATGCAGGTGAGTTTTCCACTCTCTCCACCGAGCCTCTTCAGTTATAGAAAGCCCAGCCTGACACTTCCAGTGACAGAGCTACAGGAATCCACATCCTCAATATATCTGGAGTACACAGTCTTACCCATCTTATTACTGCAGGCTTTGCCTTATTACTGCAGCATGTACTCTACCAACAGCAGCATCCGACTTATTACCACAGTGCCCAGTGCTGCAAGTGTCATCATTCTAACTGCAGGCAGCACCCCTATTACTTAAGTATAATCCTTATCATTGCAGTACAAGCCATGCGGCTGTACTAGGAGCTTCATCCAGGTATTCAGAAACTGGAGGTATGCAGTATACTGTATAGGAACCTGCCACAGCCAACAGATATCAGGGCCTACAATCCAACCCCTAAAGATACTGTGTGTGTGTTAAAAATGATTTTGTTGTATTGTGTCCAAATTCTACAATGTCCCTCCGAGCTCAATGTTGATTTATTGAGTCTGAAACTAATAGCTGCGAGGTGTGAATATTTTGAATAATAAAAGGGCTGCATCTTAAAGCTGAAGGCAGAATGTTGTTTCCATTTTGTTTATATATATATTACTATTATCTCAAGTCTATCGAGTATTAAAACGTATTGCTATGTCTCTAATTGGAAATGTTATCTTAAACTCTAAACGAATCAGTGAAATTTAAACATTTGGAATGTCTCCTGGACACCTAAGCGGTTAGGGTTAGCCACTGTGCGGGGGCTGGTCCAGACGGGACCTCTGGGGTGACCTCCGAGCAGCTTGTTTGTGGTGCTTGTTATGAAACAGAGCCCCCCTCCACTCACCACAATAGCTGAGATGGTCCCAAACACTGGAGAGCAAGTCACTTCATACATTTCACCATAACACTCTTCAGCCAGCTTCGGGATCTATTCCATGTAAAAGAAAAAATTCCTAATTATTATTACAGTTTTTTTTAAATACACTATGCGTCCCTGCAAATGTGCATTAATGCCAATATGAAGTCCCTCTTCTCTGTGCTGTTGAGACAGGACCCTGTCTGCAGATGTGCAGCCTCCAGCACCACTGGACTCTCAGTGCACGGAGCAGGATTTCCACACATTCAGGTCGTTTTATGTCCTTTGGAAATCACTTGTTAAAGGTAGAAGATCTTCACTGCTGCAGCTACGGGACAATAAGACGACCCGCTGTGCTGAAACAGCGTGGGCCAGGGGCAGCGAGTGTTTCAGCGGGACCCTCGGTGTATTTGGGGTTTTAAAAAAAAAAAAGTTTATGGGGCAGACTTTCTTCCGCGGCGGTGAAGTGGAAAGTGGCGATCGCTGCCTCCGCTGTGAAGCCGGACTGAGTGTTCGGCAGGGCGGGATACAAGTGGGGATACAGGGTGAATGGAGGAGCCGCGAGCGACGAGAGATATTTAACATTTAACAGGAAAACTTTCCCCAGCCAGGCGCCCCGCTCCAGCCCAGCAGCACGGAGACCAGCAGCCCTCCGCCGCGTCTATAATTCATTCCAAACACTGGCGCCGTCCTTTGACGCGTCTCCTCAGCTCGCCTGTCTCGCTGCCTGAAGAAAAGGTGAAAACGTCGTCTTACCGTGTGCAGGAGGGCCGGAGAGAGAGGGAGAAACATGGAGGGCGATTTATAGTCCTGTCAGCCACAGAAACACGAACAGCCCGAGCTGCCGGAGGCTCTGACACACAATGGCGCTGACAGGAGGAGGAAGCTGCTCACAGGACCACTGCTGCCTTCACGGACCGCCGGACACCACAAGAGCTGCACGTGCCCGTACATTCCGCAATCAGAGACTGTGCATTTATTATATATCTATAAATAATGGTGTTCATTATATCAAGAAAATTATAATGCAGAATTTTAGAGCTAATTTAATGCAAGAGTTTTAAGAAAATTCACCCCTGTTTGCAGTTGTCGCAATACCATGGCTGTGTTCGAAATCACCCACTCAAGCTTACACCAGCCGTAGCCCAGACCTGTACCCTACGCATATTTATGCCGTACCCTGACGTGCATCCTCCCTGAAAATATAACTACATGTCGAGGCCACGCAGACCACAAGAGAGGTGATTGGTCCTCTTGGTCCGACAAACTCGCCACTATTTTATAATTGAGTTGAAGGAGCGAACACATGCGCCGGCTGTCTTGTCTTTGTTGCAGTTCTTTAAGTAATAGCAATTGCTCCTCTACATCTATCGGCTCCAACTCTGAAGGCCGTGGCATGCGTCTACGTTTTCAGGGACACGCAAGCGCAAGAGCAGTGTTGCCAACTCCTAAGTAAGGAAAGTAGCTATTGGCTCTCCTAAAAGTCGCTAGATGTCGCTAAATGACGTCATCGCCTAATTTGCATAATGTAATGGTCGCTATAGGACGTACAGAAAGTGAGAGAAAAACACCCTAAATATGTTTGGAACTTAAAATAAGCTTTCTTCTACAGAAGCATATTACATTCATTTCACAAAGAAAATGATTCTGTTTTTCTGAGATAATTATCTCGGAAATGCCGAGATAAATGCCCCAAAAAATAAAAAATAAAAGTGAATGGAATACGCTTCCGTATTTTTCTGTTCAGTCTTTTTTTTTTTTTATCTTGCCATTGAAATAGGCCATCACTTCTCAAGATAACTTCATGACTTTAATGCTGTATCTAGACCCACATACATAAATCTATTTTGTCCTGTATTGTTAAATGTTAGAATATCAATTTAATCAAAATGATATGTGGGGTGAAACTTCTAGCTCTACGTCCAGCCCTCCTCCTTTATCCGGCCTTGGGACCGGCAAAATGATCCAAAAGAGATACTATGGCGGAGCAAGTTATTTATTTTTTTCTTCTTAAGTTTGGTTCAGTTTTCAGGGCCCTGAAAGCGTTCAGTTTCACCACGTTCCACACGACGGATGTGGACTCTGCAACATGACTCATGACTCATGTTTTCCAGTGACAGTGAAGATACATTGACACTTACATCCCGCTCTGTAAGCCAGGGCAGGATCAGCGGTGGCTTTTTGCGCATGCGCGATTCATTTGCTGTCTGGAGGGCGCGGAGTGTGGGTCTCCTCTCTGCAGCTGGGACTGCTGCGCAAGGCTACTGGGAGACTGACCTCCTGTGAGTGCGCTGGGATGGCGGAGGGGCTCCCGGCAGCACCCGCTGCTCGTTGAGGACAGTCACTGCAGAACGATACGTGCTTTCACGTCAGTCTCCAAAACACCAGAAAGTCTCTAATATCACCAGAAAAAGTCGCTAGATTTGTCGCTAGTAGCTTTTGAAAAAAAAAAGTCGCCATGAGGGTTTGGAAAGTCGCCAGATTTAGCGACAAAGTCGTCAAGTTGGCAACACTATGCAAGAGCCCCTTGCATGCTCCTTGCGTGCTTGCGTACCCCTTCTTGCGTGCTTACGTGCCTCGCCCAATTTTTCTAACTATATGAAAAAGCTACGCTAACCTCACGCAACCCGTAAGGCTGTGATTGGACTGCTTACTACATCCTTTCTGGAGTCACATTTCCAGTTTCATGCCCCATAATACCGGCAGTAACAATGGAAGATTTAGAAGAACGAATATGGACTAAATAGAAGAGCGTTTGGCAGAAGAGATCCGAAAGTATGACCACTTCTATAACCCGTCATTGACGGAATACAAGGACGCGCAGATGGCCTGAAATTCCTGGAAGGAGATCTCGGCTAACGTCGGTCTGCAGGTAGAAGAGTGTACGAAGCTGTGGAGAAAGATCAGGGAAAAATTTGTGCTCCAGAAAAAGGCTCTGAAAAAGGCTCTGATGAATGAAAAACTCTACCTCGACTAGCATTTCGGCAGTATGATTGCAGCATGACTAACACACACCTACACACAACAATGAATGCTACGCTCCGTGCAGAGGCTACGTAGAACCTACAACGTAGCTTCAACGCAGAAGCATGTATTAGCTTTAACCCAGACTTCACTGTGTAAGGACTTCTATATAGTGAGCACATCAACGCTTTCGGACACTACATTTTCTCTGTGACAGTAATTACGTCATTGTTGCAGGATTATAACGTGAAACAAAACACCTACTGGTGTAAAATAACAGAATGCATTAAAAGTTTATTTTTGCACAGTTTAAATATTTATTGATTAACATAACTGAATGCAGATATAAACTTATTTGCCACATTTTGTGTTGTGATGCCTCTCTCTACTCGTATTTGAATTTGTATGACAGGTCAGGCTGTCCCTGCTGCCCTCTCCCCCGATTCCTGAGTTATCCTCCGATAGTAATGACTGCAAAATGATAGTAGGGACGGGAACCATTTTTGGTATGGAGAGGTGAATTTCCGAGGGGCACCTGAACGTAGCAGGAGAAGCTGAAACCGAGCAGCTGCCCCGAGAAGTGGCGTCGTCGACTTTGCTCCGCCCACACAAACACACAAACATACACACGCACACAAGCCAACACGTACAAGCACACACGTACACGCACACTCGTACACACCCACACACACACACACACACACACACACACCTTCTGTAATAGTATATCTCCCCTCTCTCTTAAGTTAATTACACATTAATTGAAACGTTTTGAAATTGTAAAGTGGAGGTAATGTTCACGTTATTCTCATGCTCTTACTTATTTTACAGTGTGGTACTTTTAATTTTCAAATATCTTACAGATCTTCAGTGTCTGTCTGTGATTCCTAGTTTCCTGATATGCACTGAAAACTTCTTATTGACAGAGAGATAGTAGGTGGTCACTGACAGAAATGGGTCTGTGGACTGTTGGTGCTGCTGATCACGAATGTCAGTCCTGCCCTGCAGCAGATGGCAGGCTGGTCTCCAGTAAACTCAAACAAAACCCAGTAGAGTCTGCACACATGCAGACAATAACACCAGCGGAGCATCCCGGGGCAGAAAATGGGCATCTTGGACCGTTTGTGCCCCCGATGCGCCCTGCTGCACACTCACCCAGTTGTGCACTGATACACTCACAGACACAATGAAAGTCTCCCCGTTAGTTTTCTTCTTCCCCGGACAGGCTGCCCTCTATGATCAACCTGCCGTCACAAATATTTCCATCTATTAAAGTCCAGGCTTTACAAGATTAAGTTTCTGGGACTGAATCTTTCAGTTTGTCCTCTTGTCAAGACATTCACTGTGCACTTAAACTGTCAACTGTAAAAGCCAGATCACAACAGAAGGTGTCACAAAAAAACCTTGTCCATGCATCTTTGCAAAATATTCCAAATGTGTTATTGTTCTCCAACATTAATGGAGCCACGCTTTTGCTAGGAGGTTAATTCTAATCCCTCCAACTGAATCCTACTGAGCCCCAAAGGGTCACGGCAAGAGTTATGTTTTGAAGATTACTTTTGGGTCCCTGTATTTTACTTCTTCTATACCTTTGAGCCATATGTAATAGAGTGCAGCTCAGGCAGTATTTTCTGTCTAAAACCGTCGGAGCCTGAGAGAAAAGTAACCAAGCCTGACCTGAATATGAAATGTATTCTCTGTGTTGTGTCTGAACCTGACCCAATGCAGTTAAAGCTATGGTTGGTAATCCTGGAAAAACTAACCAGAGCAGGCTTCACTTTGATAAACCGATAGATCACACACCCTGCCATCATCCCTCTCGCTGTACCCACGCTCCCAAAACACGTGAACGTGCACTGACTAACAACTGTTAATTAATTACTATTTGGTGACTCTTCTATATTTATTGATGGCTATCAGAACCTGAAATGGATAAAAAACAAACAAATCTGAAACAAATGATCAACCCGACCATTAATGTAAGCTGCACTGAGTTTTTTTTACCTGGTCCCCTGACACAAATGGCTATTCCATGTTTTCCCCTATTATGGCCAGTGAGACTGACACAAACCTGAATATCATTGCAAAACTTTTTTCTGAACCTGTCCCATTCTGTAAGTTCCCGATGGGTCCCACTGGTTTTGAGTAGGGTATCTACACTCTAATATGCAGCGTATTTCCGTTAATTTTTTTCCCAGAACACCGCCACAGTATAGCTCAGATTATTACACTTTATGTAATCAGTTATATAATCAGTGAAAGTAAACTTAAACAAAATCTTCTATCAAGAGGTCTCTCTAGAAGAACGCAGTACAGTGATTTGGAGGATACCGAACCAGACACTGTACTCAGGACAACAGCACAGATACAGATGACTGCACACCTATAATGAAATATGAATGTTGCATTATGGCAATGGGAAATTACTGCAAAAGAACGGAAAAGTAATCTTTAAACAAAACTCGCCGTTACTCCTCTGTGGCTCTGTAGGATCTATTACTTCTACTGAATTTACTATTCAAATACTGATTTGACCAGTCCTCAAGTCATCATTGGCTGAAAGCTGTGAGACACAAAAACTTCCATCACTGGACTATATGACATGTATGAGTATTTTTTGAAAGGTTAAACTGACTAAGCAGAGGAGACAGCAGAGCTTAGAAACTGCTGCTCCTACAATAAAACACAGGAATTTGATTCTTTGCAACAGGGATTCTCAAAATATCAGAAATGAGACGTCAGCTGGAGTCCTCCACTCAGAGGCGGGTTACAGTCTGGGGAACGGTAGCTCTGCGTGTGCATGCGTATACGTAGCTTCTGTGGTGAATGAAGATCTGATTTTAGTGCTGTGTTCATCTCTCCGGCCTCTGAGTTGACTCACGAATGCCGAGCAGCAGAGGAGGGATGGCTCTAAATAAAGATTTCAGGTCAAAAACAGGAAATGGCTCAGTGAGCAGGGAGGGCAGGGCCATAGCAACACCAACTGGAGAGCTGCACCCACAACATCTCTAGATCTCCCTCCCTCTCTGCCTCCCTCCCTCTATCTATCTTTATTTATTTCTCCCTGGCTCTCCTTTTATTTCCCTCTCTCTGTAAAATCTGCCTGTTCCTTCTCTTTTGTTCATTCTTACCGTTGCTTGACTCGTATTCCTCCTCCTCCGATTTATCTTTGTCTCTCCTTTTCTGTGTTTTACTTTACATTCTCTGCATGTATTACAGTTTTTCTAATGTTTTAGCTGAAACAGAAATATCTGAGGGAAAAAGGTCACCAGTTTACGCATTAAAACCAAATAACGATTGTTTCAGCATTTATGTGAACATACCAACAACATGTGATGCTACAAAGCAACTCTGAAATCAGTACGTGCTTAATTCTGTTGTTGTGATGTTCTCTTTGTTAGTGTTCCTCTGAGCATGCAAGTTGTGTGTGCGTCACTATCAGTGTGAACCTGACTCATGGTGAGTTTACTGGCCTCATCTCCCTCCACCCCACCTCAGTGCATGAAGCTACATGTTGCTCCCATCCATCGCCTTGTTGCACCTTTGGGTGGCAACTCTGGTTTGTCACTGGCCCCAGAATTAGTTTGTCAACCATCACGTTCCATTTATACTCGCTGTGACACCTCACGCTGTATTCTTATAGCACTAAGGTCTATAAATTCACCCGAAAGAGTTAGGGATTAGTACATCACACAAACCAGAGTAAAAGTATGTTATTGTGTTATTGACTACGAGGCAGTTAATAAATGCAGTAACACAAAGCTAGAAGTTTAACATGGAAAACAATTGGTAAAGTAATCTATCTCTTCTACTTTCTGTTACTGCAACATTAACCACAACCTTAAAGGTTAAGTGGGTAGGATTTAGGGACATCTAGTGGTGAAGTTGCATGTTGCAGCTTCATACCTCTCCCCTCACCCTCCCCTTCCAAACATGAAAGAGAACCTGTCGCAGTCTTCAGTTGTCATAAAAACTCAAAAGCTGTTTAGTTTGTCCGGTCTGGACGACTGTAAAAAACATGGTGGTCTCAGTAGAGGACCCGCTCCCTAAGTAAATAGAAAGTATTAATAATTAAATAGAAAGGGCCCATTTTAGGGTTATTAAAATAAAAATTTGTATAATTTAGAGGAAACATACTAGTGAAACATCACCAGGATTATTTTATATTCAATTCTTGCCAAACGATCCCTTTCACCTCAATATTACACACTGAATCTTTTACTTCTATTACTACAATGTACACACCCCTACTTCTAGGCTCCTACAGATAATAGTACCTCCACTTTTACAATGACAGCTGCTGCTACTATCATCACTGCTGCACCAATATCTACAGTTATTGCTATAGCTGCTTTCAGTCGGTTGCTGCGGACATTCTCTGGAGTTTCTCCTACCTGCTCTTAAAAACTCTGGATAATGTATGCGTGAGCAAGAAGCATCTACATAAACAGACACAAACTGAATAATATTATATTACAATACATATACACAGTCACTGAGGTAATACATTTCCTATCCCATGAGCTTACATCACACAAACCAGAGTAAAAGTATGTTATTGTGTTATTGACTACGAGGCAGTTAATAAATGCAGTAACACAAAGCTAGAAGTTTAACATGGAAAACAATTGGTAAAGTAATCTATCTCTTCTACTTTCTGTTGCTGCAACATTAACCACAACCTTAAAGGTTAAGTGGGTAGGATTTAGGGACATCTAGTGGTGAAGTTGCATGTTGCAGCTTAATACCTCTCCCCTCACCCTCCCCTTCCAAACATGAAAGAGAACCTGTCGCAGTCTTCAGTTGTCATAAAAACTCAAAAGCTGTTTAGTTTGTCCAGTCTGGACGACTGTAAAAAACATGGTGGTCTCAGTAGAGGACCCGCTTCCTAAGTAAATAGAAAGTATTAATAATTAAATAGAAAGGGCCCATTTTAGGGTAATTAAAATAAAAATTTGTATAATTTAGAGGAAACATACTAGTGAAACATCACCAGGATTATTTTATATTCAATTCTTGCCAAACGATCCCTTTCACCTCAATATTACACACTGAATCTTTTACTTCTATTACTACAATGTACAAACCCCTACTACTAGGCTCCTACAGATAATAGTACCTCAACTTTTACAATGACAGCTGCTGCTACTATCATCACTGCTGCACCAATATCTACAGTTATTGCTATAGCTGCTTTCAGTCGGTTGCTGCGGACATTCTCTGGAGTTTCTCCTACCTGCTCCTAAAAACTCTGGATAATGTATGCGTGAGCAAGAAGCATCTACATAAACAGACACAAACTGAATAATATTATATTACAATACATATACACAGTCACTGAGGTAATACATTTCCTATCCCATGAGCTTACCTATCAAAGCTAAATGCTAAAGACTACTGTTACCTAAAATATCCTTCAGATCTCTGGAAGAAGTGAGGAGCAAACAAAAAGGTTCTTACTTTGTATCCACATCCAAACTAGTCCCTCACAAAAAAAGAGTCCATATTTAAAAGATGTAACAGCAGTTACAAGTCAAACAAGACAAACAATAGTTTGAGCATTATTCAGCCAACAGATTCTGTTTCTGTTTCTGTAAGTCTCAAGATGATATTTAAAAAAAAGGGCAAGGATGAAAGAAGGAACTCACCTTTATGCTACACAAATCAAATTTCTGACTTTTCTATAATTTTTATTGTAATAAACTAAGCAGTGCTCCATCTTCAGGCCTCTAAAAACTATCCTGAGGGTTCAAACTGAAAAGACCACACTATGATGTGGTTATCTGTAACTCAGCTGTATGTGACCTGTGATACGAGGTCACAAGTTGAAATTGTTTCTCTTTTAAGCGTCACAAGCCATGATGTCATCAGGGTTATATAGACTTGGGCGAGTTCAGCTTGTGGTGCAAACTGGCATGGTACATGTGGGCTTTATCAGACACGGATGATCTAACGGAAAAATACTATCATGGTGCATTATACTGTAGATACGGTGAAATTCAAGATTTTTTGTTGTTGTTTGCTTTAGTTTGACTGGAGAATAAACGTGACAATACCTCTGCAGTTGTGTTTTGTTTAAAAGCCCACACAAAGCCATCTAATACAGAAGTACCTGGGTTATACTTTACTTTTAGATGTTTACCTTCGCCAAGGAGCTTGTGTTTTCATTCTGGTCTGTTTGTTTAATCGTTGGTTTGTTTGTAAGCAAGATTACACCAAAACAGCTGAACAGATTAGCATTAAACCCAGTGGAAGAATGCGATACCAGTCAATGAGAAAAACATTAAATATTAGTGTGGATCTGAATCAGGGGGCGGATTCTGGATTTTTTTAATCTTTTTCTTTAAACTTGTATTATAGGACATTTTTTCCCACATTTTTCTTGAACAGAGAACAATTCATGGATCTCGGTGAAAAAAATCTACCATGTTTAAGAGTCAGATATTTATGACTGCAAAAAATAGTGAATTCAAATGTGCTTTCATAAGGGGACTGGGCATTGGTCAGGGCACTCTACTGACAGATATTGTAGTTTCTTAAGGTTTTTGTGGGCTGTTGATCTAACTCAGTTTTAAGGCAATAGTTACATGGAGTTTTGGTTTTCGTTGCATTACAATGCACAGGTCTATGTTGTCCAGACCTCATCTTATGACTTTATTACTTCACTGTACCCCAAAAGTGGGTTTCAACACCTCGTCACATTTGGAAAATATAAATACTAAGTGTAAAGGGTGATTATTGCTTTGATTATACATTTCTTTAAAAAATATAATTCTTAGTGAGTAAAGGCTATTACATGCAGTGTGGTCCTAAAAATGTAAACATAAGAAAACTGGCTTAGAAAACAGAAGTCAACAGCATCAGTGTGTGGTGGCAGATTTGGGACACGGAGTGTGAAGAGGACCAGAGAATATTATTAATACTACTTAGACATGGGTGTGGCACGACACCCCAACATGGGGAGAAAGAGGGAGAGGGGAGATAAAGAGGGATGAAGGGAGGGAGGGGAAGAGCTCCACACCAAAAGCACCCATCTGCTTTCTTTCCCATTCTCTCTCCCTCTCTCTTTGTCTCTACCTCCCCCTTGTCTCTCTCTCTTTGTCTCACCCGTCTCTTTTTTAGTGTCCATCATTTCCCGTCTGTGCCTCATACACATCAGCCCCTGCCTCAGTTCCACACACACACACACAAACACAGGATTTTTTTTTTTATTCTTGACGCAGCATGATATACACAAATTAGTGCCACAGTTTTAACTGATATAAACACAGAATCACACACAGAGCAGGACAGAGCCTGTTTGAGCGTGAGGTGGATTTGACCCCCACACACACACACACACAAACAAACATGATATTCTGTAGGTTCAGATTTTAAGCACTTGTTAAGTGCCCTGATCCATGTTTATCAAAAGGCGTAGGACCAGTGAGCAAAGGATATCGGCCTCCTGCGGTGCTGCCTTTTATTCAAAAAACCCTGTCATCCCGCCCAGACTTCATGTAAGAAGTTTCTGGCCTGTCTGTGATGTCAGTGTTTACACTTATCAACACTTGACGGCAGAATTTCTAGTATGTTATGATGTGGAAGTTAGCATAAGGTAAATAACCACCAATAAGAGGACAAATGTATTGCACATTCAGAACAGCCTTAACTTTTACTGCAGTTTTCCCCACAGGGGCACTGTTTCTGGTTTACCTATCCCCTTAATAACAGGCGACTTAAAGAAAGATACTGTGTTTATTCTCCACAACATCTTGACGTTAAATATCCTCAATTTGAATCTAATGTGAATTTAAAGCAAAATACCAACTCACAAACACACACACATGCACAAACGCTGTTTTAGCCTCATTAATTCAAGATCACAACTGTTACGACTTCACTATGATTTGGTTATTTCATTACAGACATGTCAAGATGACAAATGGTCCTTTTAGTGTTTGTTAACAATGACACGATTAAAGCTTAATTACAGCTTTGTCTCCACATAATGAAAAAAATGTTGTCTCAAGACGTTCAGGACTTAAATGTGTAATTACTCTGCACACCCTGATTTATCCAAGATGGTTTCATTACTGAGTCGTTGCTTTTTTCTCTGGGATAAGAGTTTGTTATCCAATCAAAATTGTCATGTCGTGATTCTTAAAAAACAGTTTTCCTCTAGATTATGGAGTAATTAATTATGCTGAGATAACCAGCCTCAAAATATTATCACCAATCACAGCTGCTTCAGGCTTTAGTTAAAATAAATGATCAAATCATTGTCACCCAGCGTCTCAGAATCTGTTTCACTGCCCCAAATATACCATTGCATGCAACCCTGCATACTTTGGAAAGTTGTGCAATGGGGTCTGAGTTCTTGCTCGCCTGTGATTGGACAGCTGAGGGTATGTCACAGTTAACCCCATGAGTCCACAGCTCTCCACTTGTTGTGCACCGTCATTAAACCAGCCCCCAAACCTGAAGCTGCAGTGAACACAGAGACCTGCGCATGACAGCAGTTAGATTTTTTTTAACGGTTG
This sequence comes from Platichthys flesus, assembly GCF_949316205.1. Taxonomy (NCBI): domain Eukaryota; kingdom Metazoa; phylum Chordata; class Actinopteri; order Pleuronectiformes; family Pleuronectidae; genus Platichthys; species Platichthys flesus. The sequence continues at coordinate 20,418,385 of NC_084956.1, read as the reverse complement.
TGGTTGTTTGTTTTCTGTCATACTGAAAGTTTTGAAAATAATGTTCTAAACCGCACTTGCAACCGAGCCACTATAGATCCGTTTTCAGTCTTAGAGGGGACACTTTAACTGAATAAACATAAGTCCAACACAAAAGTCAAATTAAAAGTCATCCATTATTGTAGTGTTTTCTTTCTGCAACTAGTGGACTCGGGCTGAGTAGGGAAACTGTTCAGTGACTGGTTAACCATTCAAGTTCTTTGGAAATGGGATTCAATGACAATATGAAAAATAATACCTGTATATTTGATTAAATAACATATATTTTTTCTTAAACATAAGCCGCCTCCTTAAGTTTCTCTCACTTTACTATAATGATTTAAAAATAGAAAATAGTTACGGGAGACAGAAGTTTTAAAAGGTGAGGTCCTGGACTAAGAACATGGGCAAATGACCCAGTCAGAAAGACAGAGAAAGGAAGAGAGAGAGGGGGGAGGTATGTTTACTCATATCTATGTGACGCCTCCAGTGTCAGGTGACTTACAGGAAAGAAGTTGTTGTTCACTTTCTCTCTTGCTCACTGTCTCTGTAGCTCTGTCCCTTCATTTGTGTCCGTTTCTGAATGAATTGTTCTGCTACATTCGTTCCCTGACAACACTAGCATGTTGTTTACCAGGGTACAAAAAATGTAAGTTGATCATGTTGTGCAAATCAGTTAAGACATTTTGAGACACTGTAATAACCACGTAAGACATACAGTACAGTACTCTGTTGTATGCTTTAATGGCTTTTGGCTCAGGGCTATGTGAAAAGGTTTACTCTAACCCTTTAATGTGTGTTAGTGTGTGTGTGTGTGTGTGTGTGTGTGTGTGTGTGTGTGCGTGCTTGCGTGTGTGTGTGTATGTGCGTGCGTGTGTGTACCCATCCATAGCAAACTGGTGAGTGTGACACATTCCAGTGGGACAACTCACCAATAGTCTCGCAGTAGATGGAACACAGATACCTCTGTCCAATGGGGAAAACTCAACAAAAACACATTGATGACAGAGTTTTCATTTCCCACAATTTGATGCTTCTTTTTTTTTGGAGTCACAGGTTACATGTAGCTCCATTCTTCATAGTCTGGTGGCGGATTCAGAGATGGCTGTAGTTGAAAGTAGAAGTCGTGTAGTGGTGGAATTAATACTGCAAGTGATATGATGGCGGAGGTATTTTTAGCAGGAAAGCAGCAGGAAGAAAACTTGTACAACACTGTGTAACACTAGATTCTGCAGCATTCTTTAAAGTGCTCTACAAGTTGAACCGAACTGCAGTGAAAACTGGGAGGAGAGAGAGAGATACTGTAGCGGAAAACAGGAAGGCCATTAATCTTCGAGGGAAACCGGGCCGGCTCACAAGTCACGGCACGAGGAAGCAGCTTTAGAGACTAGCAGCCAGCAACAAGGTTTAGCTGGTTATCCATCTCTCTTTTCTCAGTTTCTCCAGATTCCAGCAGCTTCACTGCACTAACCCTTCTCCTCCAGCCATCCTTCTCATCAGGGATACAGTCAGAACAATGCAGACAAAAGTGATGGACTGATAGATAGAGGTTCACCACCCGTTCTCATCCCAAAAAATGGAAGTACGTGGATATATTTGAAAAAACACTCTTTCCTCCTACATCCATTCACACAACCAAAGCCTTCCACATCTAGAAGCTGGTGTTTGAAATTCTTTAATACACTATTATGTTAAATTTAACTTTACCTGTAAAGCCTTCAGAGGCTATGTTGCTTGCTGCAACATGTGTTGTTATGTTGTAATCCATGGACCTCTATAAATGTCCAATGGAATGCTTCCCTTTAATCATCTATATTGTGGCTGCCCATCATTTTATAGTTATTGTTGCCACACTCCATTATCAACCAAACAATTTTTGTTCTCATTATAATATACGATTATAATCATTGTACAGCTGTATGCAGTGCTATTCGTTGCCTGCTAGCTAGCTAAATTCATAAAGTTGTTACCGTCCAAGCAGACAGTCAGACCTCATAGTTTCAGCTCCAGTTGTGCACGTAACCTCAAGTGGCATGCAGTGGTAAATGGTCTATATTTAAATAATAATTTTCTAGTCTTGATGACCAAACAAAACGCTTTACAGTTCAAATCACATTCACACACACATTCTTACAGTGCACGGCTATTAGAGCGGCTATGCCATTCAGGGGAAATTTGGGGTTAAGTATCTTGCCCAAGGATACTTCAGCATATGGAATCTTCAAATAACTTGGAAGTGATTTCATTAAATAATGTTACACTTACACATACATGTCATACATATAAGTGTAACTTTATTTAATCAAATAACTTTAGAGTTATTTCATTAATCATATAAACATGATACAAAACTAATTAATTTGGACCTTTTACATTGAACATATGTAACAAAATTACATGAAAAGATATCCACTTTTCTATGTATGAATGTGTTCCCTTTTTCCTGTTCCGATTTTTTTTTACTGCATGTAATCATGACTCATTATGAGTGGTTGTTTGTTACCTTTGACCCAAAATTGTCTCCAGTGTCTTCACACATTAGGTTTGATGAGCACTGGCTCCCAGTTCATTTAATTTCTGTGGTGTGAGGATTATCATGTTTTCCACTTGTCTGGTTTGTGTGTCTCACTAAGAAAACACCCCCTTCGCCTTTCATTAAAGAGAATAAAAAATAAAGACCATTTAAAAAGTAGGGCACATGTTCTCTGGCTCTTTTGGTTGAGTCAGTAACTTCTGGATTGCTGCTAATGCCTGCGACGATGCAGAAGCTATGAATATGTCGCTAATGAAACAATAAGTAATGATAAATTACTCAAAAGTTCAATTTGCAAGTAATAAGACAAGCCTCGTCTCTGCCCCATAAACTTTGCCACGACCAGAGGCTAATGGAGGCTAACATTAGCTACCTTAAGTAAACTTTAGGTGCTAACAGAGCCAGTTTAGTGACTTTATAGCTGCTGTCAGACATGCACTGAACTCCACATAGTCTCCTGACATCCTCAGTAGGGGCTGAAAATGAGAATCCGAATATCCGGCTGAGAGACTCCGGACATTCTCCAAAGTTTCTCCTGACAGTCCCCTCTTAAAAACTCTGCAGAAAGTTCGAATGAGCTGATGTGAGAACACAGCAGCAGATCCTCTGCAGGATTTACATCAAGCGACAGACGACAACTGCAACAGAGAAGCTGTGCAATAGAAGACACTGACAAAGATGTCAAGGGATAAGGGATGACCCCTGTGTCGATATGCAGTAAAAAATAAATAATATGATCTGCACAGTGGAATTAATACGTTACCTCCTGTTTCCTGACTGCTGCACTCAAGATAGCTCCGTGTTGTTGTGACCAGAGAATTTCCTGCTGCATCGTTCATGAGTGAAAGTCAAACTGTGTTACTGGGTTATGTTCTAGTCTGGACCACTAGACATTAAGACTTTTTAGAAATTATTACGCACACCAGCGTAAGCTGCCTGATCTCATCTTAGTCCTTTTCAAGAGGGAAACCAACAGCATCAACCTCCGCAACCAGTGAAGGCAACATGGAAAACTTATTACAAGCATTACTGGCCTTGAAGTCGTCGCTCGCAGTTGTTACCTCTGCTACGGGGGTTATGTTTCTAATTCTGTCTGTTACTACTATGTCAATTTACTTGAAACTTGTTGGAGGGTTGTCGTATGGGCCAAGGACGAACCCACAACATTTTGTGTTTTTAAGCTTTTTTCAAGAAAATAAATAATGCAGAGATCTTGATTTAAAAAAATCTTGCATACTTAGAGTGCTAATACCTATGAAGAGATGAAACTTCTGTGTACATCTCAGTATGCCTTGTTGGCAGAGGTATGTACTTTCCAAGTACCCTTGAAATGTTACAATTAATCCTTCATTTGACAATGCTGCAACCCCTAAAACCGTCTACATGCAACATCGGGCATGTTTGTATGGAGTGCGATAACTTACTCTGATACAGAGCTTAACTCATCTCGATGGAGATTTCTTTTTAACGAATTAATGTGGACGCAGCCTGATAACCCCCCCTCGCCCATTGCATTCAGGGGCCTAGTTCCTGAGTACACTGCCTTACATGGTTTGGTATGAGACATAGCTTAGGGTGTCTAATATTTGCAAACTTCAAACAGATAATCCTGTAAAATAGACATTAAGCCAGTTCACTGACTTTCTGGCTCTTCAGCTTCTTCTTCCCTGTTACAGTATGTCTCGGCATTCATCATCATTCTGTAATAGTCACTTGTGGCCACTGTACTCAGCAGCAGCATCCACACAGTTGTAGCTTTAATTGCACAGTTGCTGATTATGAGTTATCATTATTTCATGTAATCAGATCAGAAACCGAATCGAGGCTCTACTTGTCTTGTAATCAGATCACCGTAAACAAAAAAAGAAGAATTATAACAATAATTTTTGACAGCAGCCGTAGCTGCAATCAGATTACTCATTGTTTCAATTCATTTAGTGCTATCATCCATTTATATGGAGTTTCTATGTTGATATTCTAGAAAACAGTATTCTGATTATAGTAATCAAATTACATGCACAGTAATCTATTACTTCATCCCCTGCTGCTGCCCTCCTACGCCAGACCAGACTGGCTGAGTCAGCTTGCTGCTCTATCACGATTCAGCCTGACACACTTTCACTCCCTCAACACCCCACGCCCCAACCCTTCAACCCCTCTCTCTTCTTTCTCTGTGAGCTGCGTTCAGAACTTCCTCTCTGTTTTCACTGTCAGGTTTTATTTAATGTGTTGTCTGATTGCTATCACTCCCTCGCTTTCTCTTAGCAATAAGACATTACACCACCCCCTTCCACATACTCCTGGTTTGATTCTTTCGACCCCCTCACTCCTTTCCTCCCTCCCTCCCTCCCTGCTGGCTCCCTTCAGGGTAGCAGAAGGGAAGTGAATGGCTTCAACCCTCCCAGCTGGTCCCATCACCCAGCAACCCAGAGCAAAACAAAAGAACACACACACGCACGCACAAGCCCGCAAACAGGCAGGCGACTGAACACACACACACTTAGGTTCCCCAGCAGATCAGCACATGCATGCTCTTAGACACATGCAGACGCGTATGCAGATGAATGCACGCACACACACACATACCCCCACCTTTGCCCCCTCCAAGCTCACATCCATAAACACAGCCAGCCAGCCGTCCCCTGCAGACTCCCACCCATCATCCCTTCCTCCAGTCCCCCACCCATCACCCCTGCTCCTCTCCCGAGCACCCTCTCCAGACACCCAGTCCTTTGTCCACCCTCTGCTCTCCCAAAAAACATACTCAGAAAAGAACATGTGCTGCTGGTCTAAAAGAGAGGTTGACACAAAAAGGAGGGTAAATGTACTGGTTCTGTTTGTGGGGATCACACTCACACATACTGTACACACACTGTACACACACACACAAGCGCACACACGTAGATGATATACTGTATGAAAGAGAATCTCTCTTGGCTGGTTGGTTTTAAGTACACACTCTGCAGGTTTCTTCAGCTCTGATTTGCTACAACTTCAGATAACAATCAAGCTCTGTTTTTTGCTGGGTTGCATTTTTCTCTGTGTGTGTGTGTTATGACCATTTTGTTATTCTTCTGTCAGGTTTGAAAAGTGCTTTCTACAGATGTCAAAAACAGAGTTCACTTGTTACAGTCATTTAGGTTGGGATCATCAGGTAGTGGTTTGAATTTTACCATAAAAAAATGCACCTTGGAAGGAAGGAAATGCCACCAGTTAACCGCCAAAATAAAAGTCACTGAAAGGTCTCCATGATTGAATATATTTTCCAACGACGCTTCACCATTGAATGACCAGCATCGGGTTAAAAGGTCTGACTGACAACCTTTTCCACTCAATGTGCAATGTGTGTGTATGGATTATGCACAGGGTTATTTTGAGACACGTTATTTAAAAACAATATAGGTGAAAGTAATAAAGGCTGTTGGCCCCTCTACAAGATAGATCCTCAAATGCAGATGTTGCCTTGCATCTTTCCTTTCGCTACAGACTGAATCTGTAGGAATGTGGGGGCTGAGCCACAATGTAGCTGTTCTCTATACTACAAGTTCTGTTGAGGTATTTGACCTTTTCAGAGAATTTCCCTGTATTGGTGAGATTGAGACAGAAGTCCCTACGACTGCACACTTTGAATATGTCCAAACCATAGACAGTATATAAAGATGGACGAAAATAACAGCTCTCCAAATGCGAAGCAAAAGCATCTTGATCGTCCCCTGGTGGCTGGCTAAAGTTTACGTTTGAAATCCTGCCTCCTCCATGGACATGGACCAAAGTAAAAAGTCAAAATACACATGAAGGATGTTTTTTTGTCATTTCAGCTAGGTCTTTTCGCGCAGATTTTTGATCAAATGTAAATTTTTCTGGTTAGTGGTTTTAATTTGTTATTTGATGCTATAAAAACAGCATGATTGACAGCTGAGGTTGACTAGCGATTGGTCAATCACATGTATCACTGGGACTTCAACACCATGGCTCCATCTCCTGATCACTACTGTGCAGACTGGGGCTACAATGAGGATATTTTAGCTTCACCTCTGGATAGTGAAAGGGAGTGAAGACGTGTCGTCCATCTTTATATTCAGTCTGTGTTCCACACTAATAGGATTTCGTAAAAAAAAAAGTTAACAATTATAGCATTGTCTTTGTCTACGCAACCAGCTGCATGTAGAGAATCTGCTGCCTGTTTACACTCAGGAAGGAACACACATGCCCAATGTACAGTATGTGAGTGGTCATGTGATATGCATTTCCAGGTTTGTTCTGATGTGGAGCTAAAACATTCTCTTGTTGAAAAAAATCGCATTTGTGTGGACGCAGACTGGATGAACAGAAACAGACAAAAGTGACACCTGGCCAAAACACAGCCTCGACAGGGAAGAGGTTAAAGGTCATCAGCCACGAGTCAGTGGACTGTAGGAGAGCCATCAAGCAGACCATTTAAACCTGACTGTCAGTCCATTTTGCTGAATGAAGATGCTGAAAGAAGGGCTCCATAACTCATCATCATCATCATCATCATCATCAATCCCAAACAGAAACACAACAGCTCCCTGTGGGTTTGTAAGCCAAACAATGCAACTCATTGTACCACATATTTATTTGGTAATCCTCCCTGTACACAGCAAAAGTCAATACATGTCACCAACCGCATCTTGAAGATTTGATCATACATGGAGCAATACACATTGTTATATTCTTATCGATTCTATATTCCATTGTTTCTTTTTCCTATTTTAGATTGACGCTGCAATGTCCGATGCATGAACACACAAACACAAAGACACAGCGGTTGATTTTAGGGGACAGCTCGAGCAGAACGACTAAAATGGAGCAGCTATTTTGCATCAAAATAAGATGAATCTCTTTAAAATCAGATGGAGAGCAGTCAGACCAGGTTAACGGCTGGAGGGTAAAAAACTGAGAATGAATATTTAGTTTAACTTTCTCCGTCTGCACTGTGATTGTGAGCCAAACTAAACCTTCAGAAAAATGCTTTGCTTTCAAGCTTATTCTGCAAAGACAAACAAATACAGGCAAAGTGAGCGAGATTTTCTGAAAACAACACAATATGGAAAACCTGAGAATGTGGGGTGCTTCTGCAGGCTCACGGAACATAACAGCAAATAGGATGGAAAATTGGGGAATAAATTATCTGGTCCAATCCTCTCTGAACACACTGCTCAAGCATCCATCTATTTCCAGTCTTAACCAGTCCTGTCCAGTTCATTGCACCTGAGCTCAGTGCTTGTCCAGAGTTGTCCAGTTTGGTTCAGGTCACAGCAGAGACAGTGGTGACCAATGGAAACCAGCAGGAACCCGTCAAATCCCTCCAAGGCAGCCTGCAAACTGGCCCAATGCCAGTCCCAGTAAACACAAAGAAACACAACAAACACAAACGCCTGACCACACACACACACAGAGATAGACGGGTGTGTTTGCTGTCCTCCTCATTAATAATTAGACAGAAAAATCTGCTACAGAACAAGCCAGCCAAGAGTCATGAGAACTGTCCTCAGCTATCCAGACACACACACACACAAACACATGCAGACGCACGCACACACATATATAACTTATATCATACAGACTGCATGTGGGCCATTTAGATCTTTATTTCCACCATTCAAGCTGCCAGTTCTGATATCACACTGTAAAAGAAACTTCCTAATATCCAGCCGGGAGGGTCCGACGTGTATGACCTCTCGTGGGCTTGTTAAACCTTTGAGGTCACATGTTTGTCGTTGTCCCGCCCGCCCATTATTTGAAGCGTCTGGATGACATGTGTCATGGTGTGAATGGGTGTCAAGCTGTCTGGGAGGGGGCTGTCGAGGCTGCATTACAAGTGGCAGATAATTGGTGATGTAGACCATCTCCTCTGTTGAGTGATGGTCGTTCAAGTTTGACGTAGGTGGTTTCGTTCACACGTCGTATAGGAGTATCCCTTGTCCTCTATATGTCAGTTAGAGGTGCACCCAACATGAGGAGCCGAGGACCACACCACTGGCCTTCAGGTAAGTGGACGACCCCGCCGATATATGTCTACAAGTAGTGAACAGGTCCAACAAGAAATGATTAGACCCCATAGGTTTATAGAATATCAATGAATATAGAGACCTAAAGAGATAAATGTACCTCCCCTTCACTATGCAATGCACAGATGTGACAAAATCCAGAGGGGAAAAGAGATTTAGCAGTTGAGTTTCTCCTTTTCTCATGATCCCTCTGATCTCTCTGAGAATCCAGCCCCTCTGGTTTCTGCAGTGCACAGTGTCTTTTGCATCGAGAGGGAGCAAAGAAACACACACACAGCGGAGTCAAACCAATTTCCTTCCAAAGGAGCATCCACCTGTTTCAGCTGGGTGCTATAAGCGCATGCATGATCAGCTTTGTGAATATGCCTTCCAAACTACGGACTACTTGCTTACACACATAGCCCAAATTATGGCATTACACACATCATCATTGAGTCAGTGACCAAAACAGTAATCTCCCCAAATGCTATACTCTGCGCCACTGACACATATCAGTCAGTTGAATGGCTGCCAAGCTGACACAGCACATTATAACAAAGTATATAATCATAATCAGGCCATGATCATGCAGCGGCTGCAAGCCAAGTACCCCAATATCCAAGCTGGCCCTTGAACAGACCCTCAGCCATTCATCACTTGCCATGGCTGGATTTTTCAGGGTGGGCTCAACAGTCAATAATGCAATACTATACTGTATATTTGGCAATGCACTGCACTTTACAGGTGAGTGGGAGAACCGACTGTCCTGATATAGACTTTGTAGAAAGGATTATATACTGTATGTGCACCCTGCTCATATAAACTTTCAGTTTCTGCTGTTTAAGCAGAAATCTCACACTTCTGAGAATAAGAATGAGCGAGCAACAGAGTGTTTGCAAGGGGTGATGGTTAGTGCAACTCTGCAAACATAAAGTTAATCCGCAAGAAATTCTGTGAGCTAAAAGTTCAGTTACTGAATCATAAAATAAAAAAAAACGTACCAGATAGAAGCAATAAAGTGACAGTAATGACAGTACATGGAAACAGTCCCTTGTCTTGTTTCCGTTATGTTTTTGACCCTGTCCATTTGTTTGCCTGATTGTCAGCAGGATTTCACAAAATTCTTGAATTTCAATAAAACTTGGTAGAAGGATGGGACATGTAACCTTTGAAACATTTAATCCAGTAAATTTTACCACTTTCTTTAACATGGCCAGATAGCAGTTTTGTTTTTACAGCTTTACAAATTATCCAGAGAATATTCCATGGAACATTTAGAGAACTGATGTGTCTAGTGATTGAATTTAGGGAGACTGTTGGGCCTTGGCAGAGGAATGCTCCTGAAGTATTGATGGAGTGTCCGAGAATGCACCTCATTGGTAGATATAAGCTGACTTTTAGGTTTAAAACATGTTTTAAATGACACCGTTTCAAGTGGAATACGAATGTCGGGGCTTGCGGACACTTGGATAACATCACACAAGCAGTATGGACGCATGCTATGTTTACTCTGTTCTTTTAATTACGTCTAAAGTATATGTCACCAGTTTCTTACATTTTATTGGCTTCGGCTGCAAGTTTACCCCTGACACTCCAGAAGTGTTTTGTGTACTCAAACACATCACCCACCCCTCCATCGGCATAGTGAGTATTTAAAGGTAATTTAAACTTTTCGATGAACTATCCCTTTGAGGCCAGCTTGATTTAAAAAAAAAAAAGTGAGTGGAACACCAAATATAAGCTTTAAAAGTGGGAGGATTTGGAGGAAGATATAATGTAATTGATCTTCTGATTCGATCAGGTCAAACCTTTCATTTGCGTAATACTTTTGGTTTATAAGCAAGTGTAAAATGAATGGCACATAAGATAGCAGAGTAAATTTTCATGTTTCGCATATTAACATGCTGACATCAGCATTTGAGTCAAACTACCATGTGAGTCACACTCACAGAGCTGCTGTTGGAGCTGTAGACTTGTTACATACCAAGCATTAGTAAGAGTACAGTGTATTCAGCTGGCTGTGAGACTGATCAGCATCAGTTTTCTTCTTTCACATCAGATATTTGGACCAGATTGAAAACTGATACTGTGAAGCCATCAGACTTCATGAAGCTTTTGTTAACAATATCAATGATAAACTGATTGTGATAATTGTTTGAGTTTTGGTGAGTGAGTGGTGCATTAAGGAGGTGTGATCAAAATGTGTAATATCATTACGGACACGGATTGTTCAATCTAACTGAGAGACATCTTTTCATTTAATAATATGCAACGATTAAAATGTTGAGGTTTAAGGGCAGAGGATGTCACACTTTGTTATAGCCCTATGAAAGAAATTGTGATCTGTGAATATGGGCTATACAAATAAAAAGTGACTGATTGATTGATGTTCGTCAGATCTGAACTCTGTGAGAAACGTTTAAATGACATTGAACTCAAACAAGGAGAACATGGTATTTGAGCACATATGCTCAAATGTTCACTGTTGAACTGCTCTTCCAGTCAGTGAAGGTACACTGTTGTGTAATGCAGCGAGCGGTTCTCACTGTCACACACAGAGTGGGAGGAAGAGTGTGTGGGAGGGGGTATTCCATCAGTGTACACAATGTAATACACAGACTACTATACAGGTATTGGAGCAATGAGTCAGTGAGGGAGGTAACATGATAATACCTCAACATCTGAGTATGTGTGTGTGTGTGTGTGTGTGTGTGTGTGTGTGTGTGTGTGTGTAGTTTGTGTGTGTCTGTGTATACCTACTGTATACCTATCTACCAATCATAACTCACCCACATATCATTATCCAATCCTTTCTAACTATCTCTATCTATCTATCTATCTATCTATCTATCTATCTATCTATCCATCCATCCTCTCTTGGAATGCAGCCTCATCCATTATTAATTCTTTGTTCCTCTGGCTCCTGTTAAGATGCTTGTTCTACAAATGCTGCTCTTCTGACATCCGGTCTCCCTGTCCGTGTGTGTCTGGGCTGGTGTGTATGTGTGTGTGTGTGTTCTGCATGTACAGCACATGTGCTTGAGATCTATACATGTTTAGTCTTGTCTCCTCTGCCTCTCATCTGAAAAAGGGATAATACTTGCTCGATCAATGGATACTGAGTGCATTGTGGTGCTCATCATAAACATACTGTGAGTACAGCAATAAGCAGGATGTATGATGTTGTAATGAATCATGCTCATATCATGATTCATGTCTGAGGAGCAAACATAGCTTCCAATGACAGTATTTTCACGTTTTCATTTTTTAAAGCATTAAACACTGCTGCTTGTTGGGCTAATATGCAAGGTTGGTTATGGTTTTAATAATAACAACATAATCTAAATGAATGTGTATATATGTATATAAATATCAAGGGGAATTTAAAATGAATAGCTTCTGAACCGTTATAATTAAAAATGGAAAATAAAGTCTATAAATACTATAGCATTTCTAATAATTTCACAAAACGTCTTTCAGTCCCTAGTGTACATATTCCCAAGGTCAAGTCTAAACTATATAAACGTATAATAAAAGAAAAGGAATACTAATTACATGTTTTTCACATCATGCCAAACTAAAGCATATTTGGTCAAATTATCAAAATGAAATAAAAGAGACTAGGATTTGTGTACTATTGAACATACAATAGGCACACATAAAGTACTGTAGTACACATAAAGTATAGTGTCTGTCCCCTCAGTTTTCCCCTAATGCATCAAAGTAAATATATATTTTTTAAGTTAAGTTGGATTGAGGTGAAACACACAGATACGCACACAAACGTACGTACATACGTCATTCTGGGAGAGAGAAAGGGAGAAAGGAAGCCAGAAAAGGTGCTGTATGTGTGAATAATGAAAAGGAGGTCAGTGCCTGAAGGGGTGGAGCGATGTGAACACCACTCACAGTAAAGGCACTGAGAACACACACACACACACATACACACACACACACAGTTAGTTGTCTTTTGTCAAAGCCTTTGGATGACTTGACTGGAGCTGTGACAGCATGGACTGATAGGTGTGTCTTCTCATGATCTCTGGATTCTGAAACCGGAAATCTGAAACTTCTCTTAAGTTTGGCATCAACCTTGAACTTATTAGGCCTGATTCTGTTAGTTGAAGCCACTGACTATCATTCAATTAGATATTTCTCACAGGAGATCATACCCCCTCTCTGAAGTTGTATAGTGCCAGAACAGACCTTTGTGGGATTTGAAGAGGCACCTTTCTACCTACAACATCCATTGAGTCTCACTACCACGCCATTAGAGCTCAAGCTGATGTTAGTGGCTCTGTCTTACTCTGTACAGGATTTGGGGAAGTTTGCATTCCAATCAATCAGCCCAGGAAAGCATTATATGTTCTGAGCATGATATATTCTTGTTTTCTCAACATTTAAAGTGAAAAAATATAAACAACTAGGCTTAACAAACAGGATTATGCTACTTGGTTTGGACTATTGCCTCACAGCAAGAAGGTCCCTGGTTTGAATCCTGGTTCGTTGGAGTCATTCTGTGTGGAATTTGCATGATCTCCTTATGTCTGAGCATTGTCCCTGCAATGGACTGTCGACCTGTCCAGGGTGGACCCCACCTTTTATCAAATGGCAACTGTCAGTGGTATAATGAATGGATGGATGGATGGATGGACAGATGGATGGATAGATGGATGGATAAATGGATAAATGGATGGATAAATGGATAGCTGGATGGATGGCTGAATAGATGGATGGATGGATGGGTGGATGGCTGAATAGATTGATGGGTGGATGGGTGGATGGCTGGATGGCTGGATGGCTGGATGGCTGGATGTCTTGATGAATAGATGGATGGGTGGATGGACGGATGGATGTAAATGCTAAACTGCTATACTAGCTGTCAATGCAATGCTAAGGAGAGGTTTATGGGAACTCACTCTGTCGCCTGACTGAGTGCTCTGCAAAGGGGATAAGCTTTTTTTGTTAGCTGTTGAATTAATTTACAATGTAGTAACAAAAAAAAGGCTCAACCAAGTTTTTCCAGATGAAAAGAAATATGAAGCTGATGATAGGTGATATTTGGTGGGTGAGTGGCAGCCATCATAAGGGTCAACATGACATTGAACAAGACAGTCCGACTGACCTGTTAGCCCCTGAATGCGACAAAATTAAAAGGATTATTCTGGATTTAGAAGGGCTGGGCCCCAGTGAAACATGCCTGTTTACCCACAGGTCCGTTTTAACGAGCTTAATACAGCGTCCACACATGGAGACACTGAGGGTCAGAGGCTCAGGTTCACCAGATAACCCTGCTTACAGGGGAAATTAGAGGGGATACCTGTTCCCTGACAGGGGCTGGTGCAGCGGAGTAATGCCGGTCCTGCTGAAGGATTATTGTGTGGTGATGCTATCATCACAACCACTCTCCCACTGTCTATTTATAGTTCACAGAGCTCTCCCTCCCTCTCCCTTCCCCCTATCTCTCCCTGTCTCTTTCAGTCTCTCTGTCACATTCTCCATACTAGATGCCAAATGTATTCAAAGGAGAAGTTCAGAAAAAAACAGACCCTCCAGTAACTGGTTAGTGGTTTGAAACTCAGACAGCACCTGTCCACAAAGAGCTACTCTTAAGTTGATGCACTTCATATATCCCCATATACCGCACATAAATACAAAATGTTCCACAGAGAGGATAACATAAAATTTTGATTGTAAATCGAGAATACAGTGGATAATAGTAAGAATAAGTGTAATGTCCTATTCAAGGGGATTTTTAGTCGTATTCGTTGCAGCACACAGACACAGGTACACAGCTCCATGCTCAGAGATGTGGAGACAATCCAATGCTTATTAAGGTGTTTAGTTCAGATTTTAACCCTTGCAGTCGCACCTCACTTGTGGAGCAGTTCATTTGAGTGCTGGAGAATTGAGTGTATTTAACTTGGTCAGGGGAAAACAAAAACGTCCTTCACTTGCACATGGAGACCGACCTGTTCTGTGGAGTGGATTTAATGAACAAACTATGCACACAGGTTAAGTGTGCTCTGCAACAGTTTACCAGCTGTATGCCAAAATTATCCAGGTCATTACAGAGAGCAAAAGCCCACCACACATTTGTCTCTGTAAATCATAATGAAGATATCACTGTTCACAGTATGGGTTTACTAACACTACGATAGCAGACCAGATTTCAGTTGAACTGTAGGGACCTGACTTTCCTTGAGGGTGTTTCGTGTTCAGACATAGACAGCGAACGATGGATGCATGGCTGCTGATTCCGTCTGCCAGACAGACAGCGGAGCCTGAGCTTCTGGCGAGGAACACAGACAACCCACGGCACCTTAATCTGGATTAGCTGCTAAATTAGAGGCCTGATTGCTTGTGTAATCCCGTTGACAAAGTTCCGGCAGCCCCCATGGCCATTTGACGGCGGCCAATTAGTTTTGGTCAGCTCTAGCCAGGCCAGCACAGGCCAGGCAGGCTGACTTGGCTGATTCAACAGCCATAGAGAAGATTTGACATGGAAGTGAAAATGTACAGATCATAGCTGTATGACGTATCATCAGAAAAGAAAATGTGACAAATGTGTGTACTTTTGTCGAAAAGCTATAAAACCATCATTAATCGTTCAATTTAAAGAAAACTTGTTTAAGTTAGGTTAAATTTAGGTCATTTTATTACCACACAGAACGTGTTTTAAAGTTAATGGAATGTCATGATCTTACTAGCATTAAGGTATCAAAAAATAATATCACACGTTTACCTACAGTAAATATTGAATACGTTTCAAGACCAGGAGATAGCCCGGTGATGGTCCAATTATCTGCGCCTGAAACAGTTGAGTAGTTTACAGAGGAAATCACTATTTGGTTGGAACTGATAACAACAGATGGTTGTATATCTGAGACAAGACAAAAGGCCTCAGCTAGACTCTATACACTATACTTTATTATCAGATGTCCTAGGTCACAAGGTTGGGAACCAGTGGTTTATCTTTAGGTATGTGTCATTTTATGTTTTTTTTTGTATTTTCGTTTTTATGTCAAATATAATTCGGAGTTAGATTTCTAAAACAGCATCAGTGGAAACATTCACCTGACCGAAAAATTACTTAATTACTTTTAACCACCTCATGAGAACACACTGTATGGAAACGTCATGACAGCATTATAACAGATATATAGCAATACTCTTGTAGACAGACATACACGCGCACACACACACACACACAAACAAACATACGCGCGAGCGCGGGCACACACTCTCTCTCTCTCTCTTTCTCTCTCTCTAACACAGCAAACTACACACTCTGGATCAGGTCCAACTGACTGCTGCAGCAGAACAGGATATGATTGTCAGTGTGTGTGTGTACGCGCGTGTGTGCGTGCTTGCGCGCGTGTCTGTGAGTGAGTTTAAAGACAACCTGATTATGTAAAGCAGAGAGCAGCAGCCAAACAGCGAACAGCTCTCCACAGAGAACACTGTGGTCAGTTCATCCAACTCGAAACGGTCCAGGTCTCTCTAGCGGCTACAAAAAAACATTTCCAACTGGATTCCGTGAGAAATCTAATGATCCCTCGAGTAATTCATAAATGAAATGTGCCGAACATAACTAACATTCATACATTTGGAACTTTGAGAATCGATTCCCTCGTCTCGGGACGGCAGTTCCACTGTCTCGTACAGCAGCTGAATGATGTCCAAACAGGGGGCACCGTTACCAAATTTAATATTTCATAATATTATACCACAGTGCGTGTACCATGTGATTGCCGATTTTAAAATCAGTTTCAATGTATGTATTAGAAACTATCAGCAGCGTATTTCTACCACTTTTTTGCTTTAAACAGCAAACCTGAGCGGATTAACAAGAGTTTTCCAGTGTAGCTCGGCGGTACTTTGTCCCACGCAGTGAAATGGTGCGTTACGGGAATTCCACGCAGCGCTTTCCGTCCTGTGAGCGTGTATGACTGGTGTGGGCAGGCGAGAGCACTTCGTCAATTTCATTGGACACGTACACGTCCCATGTCGACCGCACCAGGGGGAGACTTGACGAAGATGTTCAGCGTGCTTACATGTGGAGGCAGCGTGCGTAAAACCGTGCGTAACCTCCTCACGGAGAGGCTCAAAGAAACAAGCAGCGGACATTATCACACAGCAGAGTTCAAGGCGCAGTTGGAGACACTCACCCTGTGTGGCAGATCCGTCCAGCACGGAGCTGAAGTGGAGGGTATGATGGAGGGAAGCGGCTCTCTGGGTGTAGCTGTGGCGGTGGAAGAACGCTCACTCCCTGGCTGTTAGGATGAGAAGTTTCTGTTTCACCAAACGCACTGATGGACCAGGAGCAGTCCAGCGTCTCCACTGACACAGATCAATGCGAAGTCATGTACGATCAGCCACACTGGCGATGCGTTCACGTGCCGCGGAGCAGATCGTAAACACACACAAACGAGCACTTTGCGCGTGCGAAGTCAAAACACAGGCTCCAATTGGATTTTAAATGATAAGTGCGATAAGAAGTTACAGATTATTGTAGCTTCTGAGTAGTGTAGCTACCATTTAAATATTCATTTAGCAATTCAACACAAAATCTGTTAGATTAACTATACTTACAAAACATGCGACTCCAGAAGTTCCCACTACATTCTCCTGTTGATATTTACACGCTTGGAAGATCTGTGTGACTGTGTCCCGTGGTTCCCTCCTCGTGTGGATATTTATGTGATACGAATTAAAAGCCTCGTATGTCCGCACGGTCCCTGAAAGCAGCAGCGGGCTGTGTGTGTGACAGACATGTCGTGCGGTGACTCAGAGCTGAGTCACAGTGTCGTGTCCCGCCCACACAGCGGCGGCGGCCAATGGCGCTGGGGCGGACACGCAGAGTGTGGCGAGCAGTCACGCAGCCTCCACAGCCCGTGTGCGGGTTTAAAGGGACGGAAATCTCCATCATCAGGCAGGTGGGCGGGAACACACGCTACATATTCACATTCGGAATTAATATGAACATTTAGGTATAAATATGAAGTGGATTACATAAACACTAGAGATAAACTGTGAATTAATCCTCTCCAATAAGATAATTCAAATACATTATTTTATAGCCTAAACAAGTAATCTAAATACCATCACAATACTCTTTCAGAGTTCACACTGGGGACACACAGACACACACCTGTTAATGTGTGTCCTCTGACTTTATGACTGCTTTGGAGATGTGGATCTAATTTTATATTTATCTAAAGGAAACTGGTGCTGGCTCACTGTTGAACAAGTCGAGCTGGATGTTGACTGTGAATTGTGTTCTGTGGAGTTTGTGACCACTAGTAGCGCTGTGGAGCCATGTTGGATTTCTGACTTGGTGAGTAGTAGAAGAGCTATGTCTCAAGTCAGGGGCCGCCTCCCTCTTAGGCTGCAGTTGGGACAGCCAACCTATTCTGGATTCATTGCACTTTGGTGATTTGCTGATTTTCAAGGAGATGATGAGACGCCCAATGCTTAAATTGTTAGTATCACGCTTCAACTCAACCGAACAGTTAACGGTGTACATATTAAAACTTTCCCACCAACTATGGCTCTGTTGTTAAGCAACAGATGTTGGTGGGAGGCGAGACGTATTGGTGATGGTAATCACAGGAAACCTTGGTAGGCAAGACCGTGTCATTTTGATTTGGCCTAAGCGGCCCACGAAGAAAGCTTTCTTCTTCCTCAGGCCACGAAGAGCGCAGCCTCTGGAGGTCCCTGAATTGGGACATATCACCTCAAAATCAGTTTTAAGCATAACGCTCTTCTGTGTATTATGTATCGTTATCAACCGATGTTGCTAACGATACTTACCTGGCGAGAGCAAAGTCCACTTCTTCATGTATTTTCCACATAGAGTTTAATTCAGGGGGAGTGACCACCATTTTTTAGGTGTTGTAGAACTTATAGTTACTGAGTATGAGTCAACCCAGTTTCCAGAGATGTTGGGATTCAAAAACAAATCACATAGTTTCAATGACTTCAATATTCAGGATTATGGACACACCATCCCTAGAGGTCCATGATGCTATAATGGCCCGATGGGTGGAGAAGTAATGTAAGATCGTATAAACTCACTGTAGAGTACAGACGTTTATCAGATTGTCGCTTTTGTTCAGCTCCTCATTTTACCAGTGAGCTACAGGTTTGTCAGAATGATCTGTGCTCACAAACAAACATGTCAGCACACAGCTCCAACACCACTCAAAGGACTTCAGAGGGGCTGGAAGATGAGGTAATTCTTGATTTACATTGACCTCTGCTGGCAGTTCAAGGAAACTGCAACTCAAATTCCTTAATCATCAACTACTCCTTTAAATTCAACCTGAGGGGTGTAAACAATTATCCTGTTGGATGAGGAACCACTGAGTGCATTGATCCAACAGGATATCATAGCAGATAGCTGCACCTCCAACCTCTACCTACCACTTCTGTCAGTAACCTGTAGCTCTATCTCCACCTTCAGATTCAGCAGTCTCATTAACCTGCATCTTCTGACGGACAGGTTTAGCCCAAACCTTCACCCATAGTTTCCCTTAACTCCTTCCTGCAGCCTTTGCCAGCAACCGGCAGCCCTGGCCTCCAACTGCTCCACCTGATTCTGGCAAACAGATACAGGTCAAACCTCCACTCACAGTCACTTCCAGCTCCAGGCTCAAGCCTCTTTTAACCCACTGCAGCATTCTCCTCCTCCTACAGTAGACAGCTCCTTCCACTTCATGCATCCTCCCTTCTCAACAGCGATTTTCAACCTCTGCCAACTTCCAGGATCTACACCTTAAACTACTGACAATCGGATCTAACTTCACCCCTACTTTTAGTTCTTTGGTAGCCACCCCTTGGCCTCTACTGGCTACTCTAGACGGCAGCGTCATCTCCAGTCTTAAGGTGCCAGTGAAAAACACGCAGTTACAGTCTTACCTAAGAGAAATCCTCCATGGGAAATCATCCATTGGAAAATTCACCACATTGACATTGAGACTTGTACTTTCATGGCAGCACAAAGACCAGATATATCTTGTCTTTTACATAAGATTTGTATAAAGTTTGCACTCATTGGATTCCTCATTGAACAGTTGATGGTCAGAGGGAGAAAGTTTAGTGCTGGGCTTTGACTGACACCACCCTAGCCCTATGTTTATTCCCACTGCCTCTACATTCCAGCCTACATAGGACACAACATACAAGGCATTGTAGATCTTCATTGTTTCTCCACACAATCAGGAACAATCTGCAAATGCTGCACTGACTGTATCTGGCTCCAGTGTCACATTGCGTCTATTAATTTGATTAAACAAGTCTTTATTTAGGAATGTGCACCATGGGGGGCCAATATAAACGGAAATGATAGAGCTCATAAAAGCAGATGCTGACACGGAGCTTCTTTAAACAACGATAAAGACCACAACATTAGTTATTAATGCAAGAGCTCTCTGAGGCTGCTGCTGCTGCCACTGGAGAAATCAACTGTGTGTCCCAGTTGTGCTGCCTATACCCTCACATATCCAACACTTTAAATCTATTATTAGCAGTGCAATGCAAAGATGTCAAGTACAGTAACTTTGGGCAACTCATTGTATATTAATCAACATCACAGATGAATAACTCACCCAGACTGGGTGAGACTCGTATAAGCATGAAACAGATAAAAAGCATAATTTCCTTTGTTTTCCCTCTGGAACTCTCTACCCAAACACATCCGTGACTGCACCGACGTCACCATGTTCAATACTCTAATCAAAACTCACCCTTTCAGAAATTGCTTTTAATGTGAATGTTTGACATGGACTCTGCGTTTATATTGTGTTATTTTTTTTGCTCAACTTTTAATGTTGTATTGTTTTTGAGTATCATGAAAAGTGCTCTTTAAATAAAACGTATTATTATTATGTTGTTGTTGTGAAATGCTTTACATCCCAACTGACTCTAAACTATAAATATAAAAGTGTTATAATATAATTATCGACTGAACTGGAATAAAAAAGACAACCCTTGCACTCTTTCTTTTTTTTAAACCATCAAACACTGACGTGATTCCATTTTAAATGATTCCCTTTCCATTTCCATGGTGTAAAATGACCTGCTCAGTCACTCGTGTAGGTTTTATCAATTTAACGATAAAACAGCATCAGTAGACCTTGTTCATCAGTCAGGGCTTCAGGGATTTATTTCCTGCGGCAGAGAGGAGGAGCTATTGGGCCACAGTGGCACCAGAGGCTGATGGGTGATGAGCTGAGGAAAGACGAAAGACCCATAGACTCTGAATAAGAAAAAAACAAAGATATTTAGTGAATAAATCACCTCTTTACATAAAGGAAGATGCAATTTGAGACCAGGGAAAGGAATTTGGCATGTCATGAGATGGACTGATGTGTTAGTTTCTTACCATTTGTTGACATGAATACAAATACACAATATTACAGCCCAAGTCTTCTGTTCGGACCCTTCTTCAAGGTTGGGTATCAAATCAATTGTTCTGTTGCTTTAATGCTCCTATTATTTCAGTTCACATGTGTATAATATGAATAAATCTACAGTTAATTTAATTACCACAAAATAATCATGATGACCATCGAACCTCTGGGCTCAGCCATGAATATATACTTTCTAGCAGGAACGTGGGCTCAGTTTAATTGTGATGATAAAGATTGTTTCACAAACAAAGAATATAAACGAAATATAAATTACAGAATTCACCTAAACAATGGAGGAGAAAAATACAAATATTTTCCTTACAGTTTTATCCAAAACCAGAGTCTGAAAGCTGAAAAAGTACCCTGAATTTATTGTTTTTTAATATGAACATTGGTCCCACATTATCCAAATGTGCTCAACTGAACCAGAATAAACAGGTTGGAGCACGTCGCCCCGGTTTTAACCTCTTTACACTGACTTACAGATTATTTTGGATTAGATTTTAAGGTTCTTTTAATTACTTACAAGGCACTTAATGGTCTGACTCCTCAGTATATTGCAGATTTTTTAAATCCTCATATAACCCAGGGCACACTTTGAGATCCACTGGCAGTGGAAGGAGATGCAGCCGGTGGAATCAGTAGCTTCCTTTAAATCAAGGTTTAAATGTACATTTTCTTTATTAGAATTAGGTAATAAAGAAAATGTATTACAATATATTGTAATGGGCAGTAATATTAAAATTGTAATGTTTTATATGTTTGTATGTATTTTAAGTTTTTTTACTTTTTTATTTTATTTTATCTATTTATTTCGAAGCAGTTTGTAACCTTGAAAAGTGCTTTATAAATGAATTATTAATATATTATTTGATCAGTTGCTGTAAAATCAACTTATCATGTAACGTGGAAGTAAATTCTCACACTGCAAGTCTCAGTTGTCTACTGAGGCTTAGGTTTGATGCTCGTTCATTCATTGGGATTTTGTGCGTCTGCCGGTGTGTTTAGTGAAATACAGACTGGAGGTGTGGAGGAGGACGACTCCATCACATAGTGAACACATGGAGAACAGGTCTGGGTAAAACGTGGGGGAAGTGAGATCACTCTTTCTGTCTATCTCTTCAAGAAGCAAAACCTCACTCAACATCTTCACTTCACCTCACACGTTATATTGTCTTTATTCAGTGTCCCTCCATCCGTAAAGTGGTTCGCTCCACCTGTCACCTGCTCTATATAAGCTGCTGCAAAGCGCTTTACGCACATCAGTGCTTTCTCCGACTTACCGCAGACATGAACTACGGGGACCGCTACACCTCCTCGTCCTACCGGAGAATCTTCGGGGACTCCTCCCGGTTCCCCGTCTCTCCGTCCCGCACCGGAAGCGCGTCCTCTCGGTTCCCCCCGGGGCTCAGGTCCATGGCGGCGTCCCGCAGCCACGCGTCCTCGCTCAGCTTGTACCGGAGGACGGGACGGTCCTCCTCTTTCTCTCCGGTGCCCACCGACTCAATGGACCTGACCCAGACTTCTGTCGTCAACAACGAACTCAAAGTCATTCGAACCAACGAGAAGGAGCAGCTGCAGGTAGATTATATATAGAAATATATAGATTTATATAGAATAGTTTATAATGATGTGTTTTTATAGTAAATTGTAATTAATTTTTAGTATTTTAAATTGTTCTTTATAATAATATTAACTTACTTTATTTATATAGCACCTTTCGAAACACAATTCAAAATGAAAAATATAGGGCAAACCATAAAAACTATTAAAAATCATAAATTATATAAATTAACTGATCACAGTTTATAAAATAAAATGGTGTTCAACAGCTCATTCTTATAAAACGTATTATTGTATTAATTTATGACCAATGACTTTCCAGTTGTGGTGTTTCAGTCTTTCAGTATCAGGCCTTGAAGTCATTTAACATTTCCCTATCTAGAGCACTAAATATCCAGATGTAAACAAGCATTTTACTCCTCTCATAACCTCATTCTGAACTTAAGCCCTTTACCAATAAAGCAATTCAGACACATTTATCGTAAAGAAAGAACGAACAAGTGTATTTACTTATAAAAAGGTGACCTGGCCTTTTGATCGCTTAATAGACTGTTACTTTAATCCCTATTAAACTGATGCTTTTTTCACCCACATTTCAGCACACCTTTATAAACATAGCCATAAAATCAAGCAGTAATCTGATGAAAAACCTCTGAACCATCTGAATACCTCAGGGTCCACTGACTTGTATCTTCTCGACCTTTTCACCGTATCCCAATGGCTTTTAGGATTTGACTCAAAAGTTGAGTTTGACATGGCAGCATGGTGACACCTTCTGTGTGATACAGGCAAAAGCTCATGAACCCGGCTCTGTCACGATCTGACATTATTTGATTAATTATTTAATCTATAAAATGCTACAACAAAGGACAAACCAGTTTCTCAGATTCCAAGCTGACATATTGAAATGTGTTATTTTGCTCATGTAACCGTCCAAACCCCTCAGATGTTTATGTTTACAATAATTAAGAATCAGTTATCGAATGGATTATAACATGGAGAATGAAATGTTCTCTTCCAAAAACTGTATTTGGACCAAAAGTACCAGGAAGTGTTTTGTTTCAGGAACGTTTTTAAAGGAACTAAAAGGTTCCTTTAAGTGCTGCTGATCCCTACCCCCCCAAAGCTGGGACTTGCAGAGTAAAAACAATTGATCTAAACCAGTGCTATCAACGAGGTCATATCTGTAACTGTTTCAATATGTTTTGAGAACCCAGGATGCAGGAAGACAAACAGGGAATGTGTTTAATACCCATGTGTGGCGATGTCACACTTCATGTTTCATACCAAAGAGGTGAGAGAGGCGGGAGATGTACTTTCGATATATCACTTTATTCTTAAAGACAAGTTCGACCTTGTGGAAAAACTAAACACCTTTTGAGTTTTTGTGTCAACTGATGGTTGGAAGGGGATGGTGGGGTGAGCGTGTTCAGCTGCAACATGTAACTCAACCACTAGATGTCACTGAATTCTATACTCTGAACCTTTAATACACTGTCAGTTTTGGTTAGAAGCCTGTCTGGTATTTTAATCCAAAGGTAAAATATTGTGTGATTATAAACAAGCCTTTATGCTGTTGCACAGGGTCTGAACGATCGCTTCGCCATGTTCATCGATAAAGTGCGTCACCTGGAGCAGCAGAATAAAGTGCTGGAGACGGAGCTGTTGACCCTGAGGCAGAAGCAAAATGAGCCGTCCCGCGTCGCTCACGTCTACCAGCAGGAGATGAGGGACATGCGGTCACAGCTGGACGACTTGAGCAGGGAAAGGAACCATATCCTGATCGAGAGGAACAACATAGAGGACGAGCTACAGGTAAAACCACTGGACAGTGGTAATGATAGGGCACATTATGTTTGATGCATGTCAGGAATTTTGTTGACACCATTATCTCATTATTTTCATCTTCATTATCTAATTTCTTAAATCAAAAATAAGCTGTGGAGTTATGTGGATATGTGTTTTATTTCAAATCTTACTTGTCCACTAATTCACCTCTCTCTCTCATTTCACTTTCAGAAACTCAACGTGAAGTTTGATGAGGAGGTGATCGCACGGGAGGAAGCAGAGCAGACCTTGAAGTCTTTCAGGAAGGACGTGGATGACGCTGCAGTCATTCGCCTGGACCTGGAACGCCGGGTGGAGTCGCTGACGGACGAAATCACCTTCCTGAGGAAGGTGCACGACGAGGAGATCCAGGAGCTGAGCAGCTTGATGGAGTCACAGCAGGTCTCCGTGGAGCTAGAAGTCGCCAAACCGGACCTCACCTCAGCTCTGAAGGAGATCCGCAACCAGTACGAGTCCATCGCCTCCAGGAACCTGCACTCGGCCGAGGAGTGGTACAAGAGCAAGTTTGCCAGCCTCAACGAGCAGGCGACCAGGAGCAACGAGGCCATGAGGGCTAGCAGGGAGGAGATCAACGAGTTCAGGAGGCAGCTGCAGTCCAAGACCATCGAGATCGAGACCATGAGGGGCACCAACGAGTCTCTGGAGAGGCAGATCGCAGAGATGGAGGATGGACACAATGCTGAAGTCACATCCATGCAGGCAAGTAATTACAGTCATTAAAAACTATAGTGAACCTACAGCACTGTACTGTTCCCTTGTCTCCTACATCTCTCAGGGAAATGGAGGAGTTTAGTCCCCAAGCACACTCATTTCTGCACATTTCATTTCCAATTAGCAGTTCCAACCCGAACATTATTTCCCTTTCATGACGGTTATCAAGAGATTAAATCACTCTTTCCGGAACTCTTTTATAAACATTATTTAAGTGCTGACTTGTGAATGAAAACCATGATGGGGAAAAGGGATCGTTATTTGCTCTCAGTCACCTGCTTCCAGGCTGCATGGAGGTCAGTGCTGTCTGTAGAGTAATAGGATTGGAAGCCAGCAGATCTCATGGTCCTGAATTATGTCACAGCTTGAGTAAAGCTGTTTGCGAACTGCACACATTGGGGCGGTCCCAAACCTTTCAATGTCAAGTTTGAGTAGGCGCAAGGAAAACAACATACTGGCGGTGTTATCATTAAAATAATCGATCACACGCCCTATGATTGCAGTTCCTTTGCCAACCACTAAGAAAGCAGAAGTTTGAGACACTAATTAAACCGCAATGAAGGCTGTTTGTTGAAGAGTTGATGAATCAAAAAGCTGAAGGAGAAATTGTGAAATGAGTGATATTTGAGTGTAATCCAGCCATAATCTCCACTCAGTCACATAGGCAAGCAGTTTCATGATTGCTTACAGGAACTTTGCTAAACTTAAAGTCTGGAAACCTCTTACTTATAGTAGGCATGGTATTACTTACTAATCATCTGTAAGTGTACATTATTTATGACTGAACTTTATCACTGCCTATTAACTATTATTATTACTTACTTATCATCAATATGTATATTAATACTTATTACTGAGCTTTGTTATTATTACTGACATATTTATATGCAAGTACATTATAACTTGTTATTAGGCTTTATTATTGACATTTACTTACTGATTACTGAGCTTTAGAGTTGAATGATTTTTTTGCAATGCTAGCTCTTCCTCCTTTTCCATCTTTATACTTAACTAAGCTTACTAGCTGCAGCTAGATAGGAAAGAGAAAAGAAAAAGTAAAGAGTATAATTAATGGGCAAATCGCTAATCAGAGTAGATTAAATAATGTGTCAGCATTAGCGCTGGTAGTTCCATAAAAAACTATTTATTTATTTAACAGCAAACAGCAAAAACAGCAAATTCTCAGGTCAAATGTCAGCAGTGAGGCTTCCTGCGAAAATGTGATAAATTATATTTATTAAATAATGATGGGGAATTTGAATTAAAAAAAACCCTGTCTGTAATAATAACCTGTTAAAGAAAAAGTTATGACTCTCACCTCAATGTTTGAGAACTCAGAGTCAGAGATCAACTGATTCAAGTTCAAGGTCTGAAGAAGACACGAAACAGTTCTGAGTCAATCAATGGTGCGTGTCTATCAGATTAACCTCTGACCTGCTAATTCGGATAAAGGAAGGCCATCTGCTTTCACTGGCTCTTTACAGAGGCTAAAGCTCCAAAAGGATTCTTTATTCCCTTTGAGGAAATGATGCCGCAGGAAAATAAGTACAGTTGTTTAGATCTATGCACATGTAAATTCATTGAGAAAACTGCTGATAATGTCCTTGCTTTTCTCTCGTCTGAATCCATTGTCATTTCAATTGTAACAGGACACTATTGGCCATCTGGACTCTGATCTGAGGAACCTGAAGGGTGAGATGGCCCAGCACCTGAGGGAGTACCAGGACCTGCTCAATGTCAAGATGGCCCTGGACATAGAGATCGCTGCCTACAGGTGCTGAGAGGATAAAAAGGACAAACCCAGCAAAAGAGGACTCTCTTGACTAGTGGACGCCATTGAAAAAAAATATCTTGAAGCATTTGTGGGACGTGTAATGTCTGCATGTCCACTCTGACATTTTGTTTCTCTCGGTCCCACAAGGAAACTGCTGGAGGGGGAGGAGACTCACTTTAACTCAGGGATGTCTTTCGGTGCTGCAAGCTTCAACTATCAGCCGCGAGCCTCCGCCAGCTCCTTCAGGAGCAGCCAGAGGGAGAAAGAAGGAGGCATGAAGGAAAGCTTCAAAGAGATCAGCGAGGACAAAGATGAAGCAGACATCAACTCCAACAACTGAGCACAAGCACAGACAGATATATAGATAGATAGATAGGGAATTCAGGAAAGTGGGAACACATATTCATTTTATGTATAGTGAGTTGATAGTTTCTAAAAGAACCATTTATACAAATGTTGTGGATTTAGAGGTGAAAATCTGTATTTTGGGTGATAATCAATATCCTTTAGTTGACATCTTTCCTGAGTCATAGGTCTCAGTGTTGGATCTTTGGAAAATAAACTTTGTTCCACTCCACATTTAACAAACAAAGCCAACCTGGAAACATTTTAAACAAATCTGGTCTAAAGGTCTCCAGAGATTAACACTTTTCAAATATTGTACAATAGTAAATGTGTGAGCAAGTATTGAATATGGATGTTTTTGCATTTGCTGCTGTATTATATTGCACTGACACCTGTGTTTATCAAGGGAAGACACTTAATGTTAGTGTAGTTCTCTGTTGTAGCAGTGCAGAGCAGTGTCAGTTTAAAGCCCCTGTAACACAGAGTTTAAAGAAAGGACACTATCTGCTCTTTTTCTTTGTTTTGTTTCGTTACAAAGTGTAGAAGTTTCCCTGCTCTGAGCTTAAGCTACAGAGCTGTATGGTGGAAAGATCTATGGTGACAGAGAAAAATAGTTCAGTACAATGAATACAATGCTTCAGTAGGAAAACTGGGATGTTCCTTACTGTTGTTTTTAGTGGAACTGAACCATGCAATGAATAAATGTCTAACAAGCTGCTTTCCTTTTTTTTTTTATATCCACATCAACATATTCACACATAGAGGAAGACGTAAAGCTGCCTCCAGTTAGATGTTTATGTCCATTAGCGGAAGAACCTCGGCTCATTAACAAACTGCAGAACTTATTCAAGACAGCAAGATATTTAGCAACTGCAAAAAAAAGGTAGGGAAGCTGTTATCCCACATTTTAAGTTCTCAACCAGTCAGGGAGGAATCCTTATCCAGTGTGTCCTGATAGGAAGTTATTTAGGATTCATGAAATAAACACTATCTATCAATAATCAAAATTTGAAAGAGCAACATGGAAGAACGAGGACACCCTTTCTTAGTTGTGCAGTCATTTATTCATTCAAACTGACAAAACTATTTTTCAACAAATCTTACCAAAAACCTCTGCATAGAAACACCCTTTAAATAAATGCTTTAGTGCTCCGATGAGCAGGACTGAAAGCTGGCTTCATCGTGTCTGTTGTATTCATTTACATCAGTTGACACTTCATAAAAAAGTTAACAGCGCTTAAATTAAATCTGTAAATCAACCATAAACAAACTGGAAAAGACGACGTGTTGATCTGAGCTCTGAATATCAAAATGTTACACGCAAACACAAACCTTTGGTAGTGGTAGTTTGAATTTTCAAGCCCTTTGAATCAGTAGTATCTGAAATCACAGTCAATCAGTCATTAAATACAAAAGTGAGAGATGGGTCCCTGGTTTCATAGAAAAAGAGGCAGCTTGTATCTGCTTCACAGGCACTTTCTACTTTCTATAAACAGAAGTCATGCACAGTGTGGCTACAGCAGAAGTCACGTTCTGTACAGTGAAAGCCCACTGAGCTCCACCTAAAGACACCTTGGCAGTAGGAGGAGGAATTTCCACTTTCGGGTTGGAGTTACTCCTTCTTACATGCTGGCACTTAAGTAAGTCAAATGTATGTACCCGTCCTCCTGAGAGATGAACATTTGATGCTACAGTGAGAAATTTCAGAGAACAGTTGATATATTTTCATTCAAGAAGACCATGTTTGGAGATATTAGGCGCTAACATCCAAGATGGCCGTGAGGCAGGTATAACGCAAAGGTAGACACTTCACTCCAAATGATAACTAAGAGTCAGAGGAAAAGAATCACAATCTCATGGTCAGGGGAGGGCGGGCAGGATCAGGCCAAACTGCAGCACCAGCAGACCGTCCTGGAGCAAAATTGAAACCAGAACAATAAGATTACTCATTGGGATCAGTATTGATGACATTCTAATGAAATCTCCATCACACAAAGGGATTTGTTGCTCTGTGTGATTCTGGGTCTTACTTGCAGCGCCGCATCACCCACGGTGCTCTGCACGTCTTTGAGTGACTGGGAGGGATCTAGGAGGTGATCGCCACAAACCACATCCACCTGCAGGAGAATCAGAGCCAGTTCTTTGAGCCAAGAGAGAACTGTGTGTCTGTCTGTGTGTGTGTGTGTGTGTGTGTGTGTGTGTGTGTGTGTGTGTGTGTGTGTGTGTGTGTGTGTGTGTGTGTGTGTGTGTGTCTGTCTGTCTGTCTGTCTGTGTGTGCGTGTTTAGATGAAACAAACAACTCTTTGGATTTCTGGACGGACAAACTATGAGTATCGAAAACTTGGTTTGGATTTGACCTGAATCATTTGACTGACCAAAACACTGAACAGACAGGAAAGAGACCTATAATAAACTGGATGAAGATGATGAGTAAACTAAAGCCTACTTCACACTATATTTTCAGCCCGACTCCACAGAAAGTTCTGGAGGCTTTCACTCAGACATTGGCGTCCACACATACAGCCTCTCAGCAGAATGTCCGGAGGTTCTCTGGAGTTCAGTGCATGTCTGAAAACAACTTAAGTTTGGGGAACAGACACACTACTACCCCACTACCCTCCAATAAGAAGTCTGTTGTCTGGTGTGAACCCAACAACTTCAAGACTTTTGATCACAAGACAGAAAGTTATGTAGTGTGATCTGCATAGTGATCGGAGAACTTTGAAAGTCACGGTTTAAATTGCTTGTAAAAGTGTTAAAATTTAAAGGAAGGTGTTCTATTACTCTTGAAACCTCTGCTGCAATGAACAGTGACCCTGGGCTGATCTTTGTCCTTCCTCTCCAGGTTTGTCCAGACAGGTGAGCCCTAAGGGAAAGCTGCTAAATCCTCATCCATGTGTTTCTAAATACCAAATACACCAACTCCTAAACTCTGCCTCTGGTAAACCGATCTCACACAGACATCCCTGTTTGTCTGAAGAAACGAAGACACTTCTGGACGTGACACCGATCGTTTTGACCCCGAGCCTCCTCTGACAGCCTGCCCCCTGCTCTGAGACAGACATGCGGTATCCCTGCACTAACAACTTGATCGTAATCAGATTACGGTTGTCCTGAACGAGTGTCTGTTGTCCTTTAGATGTAGGCGGCCTGCTGAGTTTTGACCTGAACAGGTGACTCCTCTATGTCGGGACAGTTAAATAATGTTGGAAAGTTTGAATCACAGAGTTCATTTCCTTTACTGTTTCCTCTTTTTCACTGCCAGCTTCAGACCACATGTTACCCTGGTCAGGAGGATCATACAGGAGGGTCAGCTGACACCTGGCCGATGTGGATTTGTGGAACACGAATAACGCGGCGACCCAGACACATGTTTCAGTAAGGTTAAGACAAGGCTGAGTGTTGCTATAATTTAGTGCCAAACAAGTCCCCAGCATTCTGTCTCAGACATTTTCAGTTATCCTGCTTTCATCAGGATAGTGTATTATTCCAACAACTAGTCATGTGACTTAGGTTACCCTTTCGAAAGTATATATGGTGCTATTGCAGTGAGCAGTTCTTAGATATTTCTTAATTAAAATAAACTACTGCATAAACTAAACAAATTCTAAAATCTGCAGCTGCTCGTCCTTTGACAAGTCAGATGACACACAACAAACCCTGACTGCATTAAACACACACAAACAGATGTAGACATCGGGGTACGGTAGCTTCAATTTGTTAATCGAGAGACAGGTGATCAAATTCTACTATTCAGGGAGCTGATGTTAACCAAAGATAGACTGACACGTGTCAAAATGTGCCTTGTAGATTTGGTTTTGGATGGATAAAATTGCCACCACTTTACACAAAATCCATAATGACGAGTTAAAAGATATTTTTTGAAAAACTGCTATTCTACTAAAAACCGACTAAAAACTTTAATGGATCTACATCTACAGTGTGATTGGCAGGCTTCTATCTCCAGTCCACATCCTGTGAATCAGACGGTCATTCAGGTCACTAACAACACAAGCTACATGAAAGGAACACCTCTGAACATGTCTGACGCTGCTGTGCTCTTTTGAGTGTGCTCAATGTGCACACCTTCATTAAAGTGCGGTGCCAACTTCCGTCTGCTGTCCTACTTCCAAGTTGGTCCAAAGCGCGAATCAGGATCAACACTGTGGTCATGTCACTGTGTTGACCGATTAGCTGTAAGCCTGGCAGACTCACCAGGCAGGTTGCGCTAAGCTCCATCTTCCTCCTGATGAACAACTCCACGTGCCGGATGGTGGCCTCACCGGACACCCGAACATACCGCCTCTCCAACGGCTACACAGGAACAGGTAGAACACACTGTATCAAAGTCTTCCATTCAAAAATACAGAATATTCAGGAAAGAATCTGGTTCATGTCATAAGAAAATGTTCAACAGTGGAAAAAGCTGGGTTTGCCTGTTTGGAACATGTTTACTCTCATACAGTCTTGTTCAAAAGCAGACTTATGGTGTTCATAAACCCAGTACACACAGATTGTATGGCTGCTGGTCACAGTGATAAAACTGAGAGACCAGTGTTAAAAGGCCAGAAAAAATTGCATAATTACTTTGTAGAAAATGTGAACGACACAGTCCATGATGAATAATGATCTGCTTGGTAACCACACTTCTTGTGATAGTTAGTATATCCAGCAGCCAGTAGATGTTATACTATATTATCTGTTACAGTGCATCATAATAATAGTAACAACAAAGATAATAATACAAAAAATAATAACCCTTATATGACTTGATAAATATTGAAGTTTAAGGTTGTTACCTTAAAGCCAATAATGCCCTCTTCAGCCCTGAGAACAAAACAAGAGTAGATGTAAGTTCATTTATTTCGTATGGCGCAAAAAAACACAGATTAAGACAACAGCATCATCTGGTGATCTGCCTGAGTAACTGCATGGTAAATTCGTTCATGTCTGCAAACTGGTCTTCTTCTTTTTCTAAATAGAAGAAATGCCAACTAGGAGTAAAACTCCGGTCAGTTGGTCTTATTTACATCTACAGACAAAAAGCAAAGCACTGAACCTTAAAAATTCAGTGATTGCCAAACTAGACAATGATTAACACCTGCAACACAGGGCAAATATAAAACAATTAACCTGCAGGTTTTTGTTTCCCTCTGATTGTAATAATACTGAGTTTCACAGAGAACCTTTGAGTATGTTTTTTTTCAATGGGACATAAGGTACACAATATGAGTAGGTGTTCATCAGTATCAGGGCCTTTTAATGACAAACCATTCGACCAGGTCATAGCAATAATTACCAATGGCTGCTTTTTTATTAGCAGTTCCACATTCCTGATAGTGTGTATGTTCACTTATTTGCTTAGTGGTTCAGCTAAGAGGGCATACAAATTTCGTGCAGATCCAAATCACGGGGAGTGTCTAGGAATTTTTCAACACTTTCGTTGATTTTTCCAATTGGTGTAGATCCAAATAAAAATCTGGACCTAATGAATTTAAATGTTTCATACAGGTCTGCTGGTGTTTGGTGGAGGTCTGTGCTCTACTGACTGCCATCTTAGTTAATGCAATAAAACATCTTCCCGGTGAGACGAGGGAAATGTCATGATATATATAGAGAGCAAGTGGTCAAGCTCAGATCTTTTGGGCTATATTTTTTTTAAGATCTTTCAATTGCATATTAATGCACTGAATGAAAAGAGACAGAGTACCTAAAGCTCTGTGTTATTGCTCGATTAAGAGCTGTTCAATGAGATCCTTACCCAACAAAGTCCAGCAGCAGAGAAACATCCAGCTCAGGAGGAATGGTGAACACAGACTGAGGAGTGTTATCTCTCCTCTGCCTCTTCATCACAACAGGAGCTGGAGAGGTGATCACCACTGCAAACAAGAGACGAGAAAACACAGAGGAGAAGCTTGAGTGACCAACTCTGAAGTGTTTGCTATGGTTGTGCTGAAAATCTTCATCGAGAGATAAAAGAAGATACAGATGTAGAAGAGCACTGAAAACTACTAAAGACATTTCCACAAAAGGATGGTGGAAGGATGCAGTATAAGTCAGGGAAAAACATATTCAATTGTGGTGTGCATCTGGAGCATCCTGCGGCCCCACTTTGTTTAACATAGCAATTTAGGGTGTTTTTCTACCTTTACACCGTTTTCCTAGGGAATAAATCATGGACCTTGATGACATTTTTTGGGATTCAGTTTAAGAGGAGTGTTGGGCCTTGGCAGAGGTATTGAGTGTCATTGCAGTTCAGATTTTCTTTTCCATTCAGTATATTTAGTACTTCACGACAACTATCACAACAAAATCGATTGATATTTTCTCCTCTAAAATGAATAAAGAGGAAAAGTGATCAAACGTTTTCTCTGACCTTGAGTAGATTTGTTCACCACTGATCTCAGTCTGACAAAACAACATGTGTTCCAGTGTTCAACCTGTTTACTGAAACTTTTAATGCAATTGTTTTACCTGGTTTAGGCACCTCCATCCCTCTCTCTTTGTAGAAGTTACACATCTGTTCTCGTTCATCTGTAGAGAGAAGAGAAAAGACATTAAACACATCAGTTATATCAAATGCATCTAAATATATATTTACATAAAATATATACAACAAAACAGTCACGACATGTGAAATATCACAAAAATGTCAAAAGATTCAAAATCCATTTGTACAAAAAGTGTTTAGGTTTGTATATCTAAATAAAATGAAGAGAAGACTCCCTTTCTTAAGAAGCTCAACATGAGA
Source organism: Platichthys flesus (assembly GCF_949316205.1). Classification (NCBI taxonomy): domain Eukaryota; kingdom Metazoa; phylum Chordata; class Actinopteri; order Pleuronectiformes; family Pleuronectidae; genus Platichthys; species Platichthys flesus. The sequence continues at coordinate 20,384,415 of NC_084956.1, read as the reverse complement.
TTATAAAGATCCACGAAAAAAGAGCAAAAATCACACAATAGTTTTAAAAGACGAAAACTATCCCTGACCAGGCAAGTCAAAAAAGTTAGATTTTAAAGTGAAAAGTAAAGCAACAGAGCTTGTTGAGCAAAGAGCAACTGGGAGCAATAATCTGGGAACAGCAGCAGAATCTCTCTACAGATGTATCATACCCAGGAGGACCCAGGAGCATACAATAAAATATTAATATTTAAATATTTAAAAAAAGAAAACTCATTATTGCAGGAACTGAATTTTGTTGCAGTTGGTTCATATGAATGATGTGAAAAGAGAAAAGTTTGATTAAGAAAACTCTTGTCAAAGATCCATACAATCCGTTTGGGACAGAATTGTATTATATGGACAAGACTTTTCATACCATGACATTTTTGAGATATTAACTGGTGTACTGTTCTGTAATACACTGTACATGCACTTACACTCCTCCAGGTAGGGAATCATTTTGTAAACAATGTCCTGCAGTTGTCTGTCAGGCCTGTGGAGAAAAAAATATTGAATAGACTGCTTTGTTATAGACCTGAGTAGCAGCAGATAAACAGTTTAAATATCATAAATACCCCCCGGGTCAGGTTTAATAGGAGTAAAGGCTATTTTGTGCCCTGTGCAATACATTTACTGAACCTGAATATTGGATTAAGTTCTTTTTTATATTTAGCATGTATTTCTGACTTTTAGACACATCACATGACATTACATATTACATATGTACTTTTTGTCTGTATTCCGTTCTGTTAGCCAGGTTTCCCATCTGGGATAATAAAGTAAACTTGAACTTAAATTTAAATGTCACAATTCTCTGTCTCAAACTTTAACCGAGAAAACTATTGTATTCCAGTTATAAGAATGTGTTTTTCAACCCTTTTGCTCTGACTAACTGTCGAAAACCCTGACAATCTGACAGCCACTTGCTAATTTAGCAGGTTTAACAGAGGACGGTAAAAGTCATTAAACATCCAGAATGAGCTCCTACCTGATGTTGTAAAGGGGTTGACTTTGATGGACCACAATGTTGCATGTGGGACACCTGCTGCTGTAGAAGAAGTGCTTCACGATGCAGCTTTTGCAAACTGAGAAAAAGTAAAACCTCACAATATAAGGCAGGAAGTCAGGTGTGTGATACAGTCAAACTAATATGGACTTTTGAGGCTGATATAAATATTAATATGTGAATAATCTTGTGAATATATTTAAGCTTATATTTATATTTATAAAAATACAGAAACATGTCAGATAAAGATCCCTGAAAAGAATAGTGATTAAATCATACAATGAGCAGGACGTTTTTCAGTTGAAATGACACGTCAGTTGCTTTTATTGGACAAAGCTGAGCCCTTCAGCTATTGTTTGGCAGTGAATAAGCTCTAGGGGCAACAGACAATAATTTGGAACTTCTGCTATAGACAGCCAATATCTGGAACAAGACTCAATCTTCTGTTCACCATACACTGTTTACAGTAATACAGTCTGATGAGTTATTGTTATCACATGAGTCTAACATTTCTCCACACAAAACACAAACCACAATACTTCTTGTATGTGTTTTAGATTTTAACATTTTTGCTAATCTGAATAAAGAGCTATCAGCATATGCATGCAGATAAATTAAAAAAGCCAATAGCAGAAGACTTTCGGTCAATCTGTTCTCTCTCTCTTTCGCTCTCCATGCTGGTAAACAGTCCTGTCTACCAGCGGGCAACAAAGGGCTGCTCACACGTGATTGGTCAAACTAGAAACTGAAAACAGGAGGCTTCCTGCCCCAAAATGTTGCCCCTCACCTACACATTCTGCATATTCACATGTAAAATATGTTCATAGTGATAAGACCAGGATGAATTTGATTATATCTTTGGCTCTTATACATATGTAATATAAAACACATACATACATATATATATACATACATATATATATATATATATATATATATTTGTCTGGAATACAATGATATTGGCCGACAATACATTATTCCAACCAGTTTATCAGCTAGTGTCTTGAATACAGTCTTGTTGAATTCTGGCATTTGTTGGATATCATGTCAGGGGTTAAATGGCTCCCTAGTTCAGACCAATATATTACATCAATGTATTCCATCGTCCTTACTAAAGGTTAGATCTCCATCAATGCATGTATGTTTTTATACACTCTCTGGGGACTCGAGGATCTAGCTGACACCTGTTTTGTAACTTACATGTGTGCAGACACTCTGTGATGGTGGTGGCGTCGATGAGGAAGCCGCAGCACAGGGCGCAGCGGATGTATGGATAGAACTGGTTGAGGGGGAGCTTTGGCTGTGGGGACATGAACATCCACAGTGAAGAGACACAGCTAAGAAATATCCGGGAGCCTGCATGTAGGCTTGATCACGTGATTTAAGGGCTCGCTCAAAAAAAGCGATGAAAAGTAACAGCACTTTCTCACAAATTCAGACTCGAGAAGACAGGACAAAAATGCCAAGAGGGAAATCAGGGCTGGTGTGAGTGTGACTACATCATTCACAGGATCGAGAGGAATGAGAGGAGGCAACAGAAGAAGCAGGAGGAGGACATCATATCTAGAATTAGATGTTGTTACACTGTCCCAGATACCGGCCGCATACACATTCACTGCAAGGCACAGTCCAGAGGAATCCGAGGTTCAGCTGTAGGGTAGGGTAGGGCTGTGTTCCGGTTTTTAGAATCCACGGAAATAAGAAAAAGAATCGAATCCAGTTATATTAAACAGATGTTCTGGAGTTCACTCTATTCCAGAAGGTGACAGAACTGCACCTGGAAGTAGTTTGCCAACCGCCATTAGAGCACAGAAGAAGGACAGCACTTTTTAGATTGTTTTTCAGTGCGTGTGACAGTTCAGTGAGCAGGAGGGGACATGAACACCGACTGTGAGTAAAGCAGAACAACAGTGATGAACGTACCTCGGTCTCTGAATCGCTGTCCGAGATGTGCGTGGACCCTTCATGACTCCTGTGACCATACGGAGGTGATGACATTCCCAACGACAACAACTTCCTTCACCTTTCACCTACAATGACAAAAAGCCAAATTTAGAAATTTTAAAGTAGAGCATGTCTCTAGACGTCAGAGATGTCAATCAGTTGCCGGTGTTTTAGCAACACTTGGCTAACTGACTACGGTTAGCTTACTCTGTTAAATAATACCGACACGAAAGCGTTTCCGTTTGAAGCTTACGTTAGAGTTTAGTTTGACAATGTGAAAGCCTGTTTCCCTGCTAATATCACGTTTGATCACCTTCCCGGTATAAAGTCCCTCCCTTCTTTTATCTACTTTGTAGTCCTCACTCACGTTAGCCACCGTTTCCCTCTCGTGTTTCTCGAGCGGCCACAACAATGACACTTCCTTCTTGGACCTTTCAGAATAAAAGCGACTGTAAGGAGAAAAACGAATGAATTGGATGTCAAAATACATCATTGGTCTGACTCTGTCCTTTGATTTGTATTCAGTTACATTATTACTGGCCAAAAATACTTATAATAGCGTATAACAGAGGGAATAATAAAAAAAAAAACAATATTGTAGCGATATGGGGGTTTGAATTGTCAAATAAAGTGTGAATGAAAGAATTTGGAGATACTCTAGGGATTAAACCTGCAGCATAAATTCTAGTAAATTCAAAATCTCAGTAATTCCACACACGGTTGACAGGTGCCATGCGTTTATTTTGAACACACAATGATGTATTATCCGGGAAAACTAAAGGATAAGAAGATTCTACTTTGATTTTACCAGCAGGGGGCGCTGTAAACATATAAATGCAGCCAGGTCAATAATACTTCTTTATTTATTGAGGAGCAGAATTCATTCCTTTGTTTCTCTTGATTTATTTTCGTGAAAAAAAAATATTGAGATGGTTGAAAATGGATAACGTAAATTTCATTTTTCAGCACAGCCATAGCACAACATAGCATAGCATAACAATCTGGAAATACGTCAATTAAATATATTCTCATTACAGGGCTGCAGAAGGACCAATCACGTTTGGACCACAATTCATAGATCGACACGTCAAAAAGAGTCTTCACACGAGGACACAATATATATAGAGAGAGAGAATTGACATGTACTCATTATTTATATCATACATGAAAGAATCTCAGGTATTACAGTGGTTTTGACACTGCAGCTGATGAAACCTGTCTCTTTGCATGGTTGGTCACAGGAGCCTTAGTATTGCATGGTTTATATTTTTGACCTGAAACCTCAGTTTTCTATAGTGGTGATGCTGTAACTATGTGCAGTGATGCTGTGAACGGACATAGATAAGCTGGCTAATGGTTTTGATGAAATTTGTTTTCCAAATTCATCATGGTATTATCCTGTTTTATGGATTTAAAATCCTGCCAGGAGTATTTACCTTTACAATCATGGTCTGGCTACTTTCCCGGCCACATCATTATAATTTGTGAGGAGTTGAAATGAGCGCATCTTAATGTATAACTCTTAACCAGCTTTCAAAGTTTGGTCTAAAGAAACCACAAACATAAATAGACGAAGGCTGTTCTATCTGCCAGAGGATGTGTCTCTGGGGATATACACTTGAATTGATCACACTGTGCTGTCAGCTTTTCAACTGATCCAAGTTTCTCTCAAAGTCATGCCGTTTGTCATCGTCAATAATGTAACACTGGGATCCTTGAACAACATTTCATGACACAATCATAGCCATCTTGTGCAATAGTCATGACGTCATGACCCCAGAGGAAATTTCCAGATATCTTCTCATCGTGTGTGTAATAGTTTTACCTGCACAATCACTTTGCACTTGCTCTGGGGACATTGTTCTCAAAGATGACATGACATGATTTGCTTCAGGTTTCTCCCAGAACCTCTATGAGAAATATCTTCTGAGATTTTTTATTCAGATTTCATCTCAGGAAGAACATCTGGGGCGTAGACTGTACACGGCTGACCTTCTGACTGCAATTTTACAGGCCAGAGCTTTGCAAAATTTGAAAGGTTTTTCTCCAGGTCTTCTTTTATTCTTTCCTTTTTTTATACATTTTACTGAGCATCAATGATAGGAAATAAGAGAAAGTCCAACTAACAATGCTCTCGTCTTTGTTGTTTTTTTCCATCCACTTCTGAAATCCCAACCCCACTTTGTCTCTGGTTGATAGACGCAACGAAAAGGGCAAAAACAAAGACACACACTAAGTGAAAAATAACATTAAGTGAAATAAAATAAAATAATAAGGGTAAAAAAATTATAGGATTCAGAGAACTGTGCTTCTGGGCTCAGCCATCTAACTGCTCATGTTCTATATCCAAAGAGTCCAATAAATGGTTCCAATTTCTTCAGGGAACCGCCAAGAGAAAACCTTAACCCTCTCCAGCTTTAGATCATGAAGAACCTCTTTGATCCACCAATCATACGATGGGTACAAAGCGTGCTTCCGGGCACAGATAGAGGAGTTGTGGACTAACTGAAGAATCTCGAGGTCTACTTAACTTGTTCATGAGGCAAATTAATTTTGTGAGTTCACAGTAACCTTGATATTATTACCAACATATTCTAATCAGGTCATCCTTGAGTCCAAGAGAAAGTATTTGCCAAATGATAAAATTACCTCAAGGACATTTCATTTTCTCAAGAATGGGACAGATGGATGGGCGACCCACAGACATAATGCCTCCGACCACTGGCTGTCATCGGCCTGAATAAAAACAGATGATGAGAAGAGGGGGCTGTTAAAAAGAAATGTAAAAACAGCGTAATCCTGTGAAGGAAGGATGAGGATCTTCTAGCTTTGCTGCAACAATTACATCAAACACCCTGAAGGACTGCCAGTGTGGCAATGTATATACAGTTTATCTTATTTGACAGTGCAGAACACAGTGTGGAATGGCAATAGAAATTTGACAATTTGGGACCGTTCTTCTTTTTTAGACTAACTGGAGTGACCTACATTTACCCTTCAGTCTTTCTCATGGCTGAACACGGACTTACAGTGACAATATTTACTTTTTAGCACGTATAATATTTATTATCTTAGTTTAGCTTGTTAACATGCTAACAATTGCTAAAAGGCACTACACTACAGCCGAGGTGTAGTTGTCAGTAATTAACAGGTTTTGGTAAAAAAACGAAGTATTGCACTATTTGGAATTTTGACTAGATCATGAGGGCACAAGATGAAAAGTAACGAAAGTAATTTGGTTACATCCTATAACATTCATGCCAAGTAAGGTGGCCCTGAAGCGTAAATCACAATGACAAATAAGAAACACAAGAGCTTGTTTTGGATTTGTTGTTGTGTTTTATCATTTGTCGTTTTTGTGATTGCCTGGTTTATTATAAATTTGTCTTTGTTAATATCATTTGACGTTGTGTTATCCAATTTTTTGTTTTGATTTGTACTTCAGGGCCACCATAATAAAGTGATGTTGAGATATTTCACCTCAATCATGGCAATTGCTGGGATATTTTAATGTGGTACAAAGACCAACATTATCTAAAGGGCTAATAAGTTGGCTAGAAAATGAAATGTTAATGACTACTATTTAGTAACTTTTCCTTTCACATATAAACAGCTTTAGGTATCAACATGTAGCAAATCTTGGGAAAAAAGAGACTTGGAGCCAATTGACAATATCAAAACACGGATTCTGTATTTTTTCAGAAATAGAAAATTCAAAGCATTTACAATTTGCACAGTACTCATAATGTATTCCTACCCTTAGAGAATGGTGTTCAAAGGCACCTCACTCAGACAAAAAACCAGCTCAAACAGGTTCCTCATATCAGTGCAGTGTTTCTATTTATAACCGTACAGAGCGGTTCTTAGATGTCAGGAGCTTAGATTAATTTGATGAATTGTCGCTTTATCTGTCATCGTCTTTACCAAGGATGGCCTACTGTTAGACAAATGACACTCAAAGTGTTGTAGCTGACATACTAGGCCCTTTATTGAGAGCCAGTTATGATACAAAATAGTTCCTAAAAATAATTTCCTGTATGTATTTATGTGTATTTTGTGGTTAAGTCACTTCAGAACTTTTGTTGTAGCTGAACAGGCGTATGACAGCATGTAGTTGTCTTTTCTCTTAGATCCCATATGGCTCCAATGTGTTGTCATTTAGGGCTTCATTACCTTCATTAAGCTTGGCAACATACTGTGGGACTGCGAGATAACAGAAGATTACAGCCAAACCACACACACCACAACACTCAATCTAAATTTAAACATTACCCTGTTTTGTTCAATTAAACAGGACTTCATGTTATTTTGATTGTAAATGTTCTACATCTTTCACGGCAGTCTCTGCATTGCCCATCAATGCTGGCGCAAAAATAGTTGTCTGGTTGTTGAATCCTCCTCTTTCCAAGCTCCAGCCTCTGGAGTTGAGGCTAAACCCAGACAGATCACATTTACATGGAGCTGCATATAATTATGGGCCAAACTGTCATACAAACATGGCTCAGAGGCAGAGCTGCTCTGGAGGCAGAAATAAACTAATTTGCTGAGTTACAGAAGTGACACTACACATCAACATCCCAGAAATGGCTAAGGGCCACACAACTGTTTTTTTGTCACATAGAGGGATGCTCTCTTAAGATGTTAGTATGTCATCTGACTCCACATGCAACTTGAATACAGTGGAGAGAAAAAACAAAGTAAACCATTTGGAATTACCTGTTTTTAGAATATGTATTGTTGCACCCACATCTCTAGTTGATGGATGATCCAAGCTCAGTGGATGAATCTTACTTCTAAAGGTAACTGTATACCTACGTCTAATATTAAACTGAAGGCCACTGGAAAAGACAAGCAGATGTGCTCTTGCTACAAAAAACAAGAATAAGACAAGAAAGATATGAACATCTAATCTGTGTAGTTACCCAAAAATTGAGAAGGAGCCTATAGCTTCCTGGCTCTCTAGCTATCTTGGTAATCTTGGCAGAATCTAAACCTATACACACACAGGAGTACCTACACGTGAGGCGTGTTGCAACCGAAGTAACTGGAACTTGCAGGAACTTTTTTCAAGGAACCCAAAAGGTTCTTGCACACCTGTTCATCAGTGTTTCCACCAAAGTCTATGGACCAGGAGAGATTTGGCAAATCAGCCTGCTAATGAAGGAACAACCAATGGCTACAACAAGCTTTTCCACTCCAGTCCACCAGGAGGCCACAATGCAAAAGATTGACAACGATGACACTGTACAAATTGAGCAAAACAGCAGTAAACATGGAATAGATTAAAGCCATGCTGCTGTAAATCTTAATTTAATGCTTGAAGAGACAAGAGGGCTGTAAAAAGAGGCATTGAAAACACCTCAAATTCTCAATTCATGAATCAGTATTTTACAAGCTCTCGCAGAAATATTCGACCAATCAGGACTCTTCAAAATTGCAAATCCCAGCCCAAAGGTTTCTATACTTTTTCAAATTACTCCTTCCAGTTAAGGGACTTTTCGGGGGTAAAAAGATTTCCACTGATCTTAATTGCGACCCCGGTTCCTGCAGTGGAAAGGTTCCAATGCAGTATCTGCAAAGTTTCCTAGTTCCTGTAGAAAGTTCCTCCAGCTCCACTGGAACACAAGCTAGGAGTTATCAGAACAAAGCTGATAATGTGCAAACATCACAGTCATCTTTTACATGTCTGGAGTATTTGAGACACTGATCTTCAACAAGTACTGCATCCCTGTGTTTTTCAAACCCAGCAACACACTAGGACATGAACTGGTACATCTAAAAGACCACACACCTTGAAAAGAAATCTAGTGTCTGCTGTCCAACGCAGTGAAGAATGCACACAGGGATGAAACTAACCAACCAATAAACAAATGCATGGATCAACACAGGAGCACACACTTCATGTGTTTAATTACACCTAAAGATAAGGGACACACCTCCAATGATAACAATCACACATATTTTAGAAAAGAGGGACAGGTGATTTGAAACAGGAGTGAAGGAGGCCATCTACATCAAAGTAGAGAAACCACCGCCCAACAGAGGAGGAGGTCCATGACACCTCTCATCCACCGCCTACAATGTAGTCCTATCATCCATTTACAGCTAATTTAACCAACATTCACATTCCAAGCCTCAGGTGACTGCAAAGACGATGGTTGTTTACACTTGGTCCCATGTGACTCCAACATCTAACAACTGTCGTTAAAACAGCCAGGGGCACCAACTGAGCAAGTCACATCAATTGTGAACTGACCCCGCTGTAGTTAAATACCTGGGGCTCCTCAACAGTCAGCAGTAACTGAAAAAGCTTGTTTGATGAGAGATCTTCATCAATAGTCTATTAGTATCTACCACCAAGCCCGGTTGCACACCATTATAACGTTCTTGGATAAACACGACCTGGATGACTGGGAATTTTACCAGATTAAAAGGTTAAATCAGTAACTCAAGTAAAAGAGCAAAACATGGCAAACACAGATCTTCTTAAGTCATTGTACTTGCAATTAAAGAGTTTTCAAATCCACCAATACTCACGTACAGAATAACTGGGATTAGCTTGCTCACAACCAACAACTCAGTCTGAAATTGATTTTAGGGTCGTTCGATTGAGCTGCAGCTTTAAGGCACTTGTGCATCAACACAGCCTAGCTGGGGTACTTTAATGGAAAGTATCTGCAGCTTTCTAGTTTGCGTTAATCCATTAATTGGTCGAAAGTCTCTAACACAACCGTATATGTCTTAGCTTGCTTGTTAGGTTCTTTGGCTCCCTATGTCCAGTTATTACAATTTCTTATCCCACAGTAGCTCTGCCTCAAAATGCTTTACTATTAATACAGTCTGTTGGACAGTGAAACAGGACCCTCTATAGTGACAGATGACTATTTAGTGGAGAACATGGGGTACTGCTGGACATGCGTTTCCTTCTCAGACCTCCAGGAGACTTTGTTGTCGCTCGGATGCTTGTGGGGGGTCCGGCTGGAGACGACAAATGGACTTGTTGCACATGGGACAGACGCTGCGGATTTCTAACCATTTTAGCAGACACCTGGGGAAAGTAGATACATGAAAGACATGCTGCATTAACATGTTTAGTCATTTCTAAGGCAGACAAAGTATGCAATGTTACATTTATGCTGAAACTTTGGGAATCATGACAGAACAGAAAACAGAAGTTAACCCTGAGGCCTGTGTGTGTACAGAGTAACTCAAACACACATTTTCTGCAAGCCTGGTGGGAATATTACTTGGGAGGATCTGAGGTCTGCCCGGTGCTCAGAACTGTATCCCTGATGCACAGGTAAAGAGGTATCTACTGAGTTTATGCAGAATTTCGACTTCCTGCTGTAGTTGTACAACAGGACTGATCAGACACGTACACAATATAAACACAGGTCACAGATGCTGGTGACACAGACAGAGAAATATCGGTCAGAAATAAAAGCAACCAGGCAAACAAAAAGCTGCTGTTACCATCACACCTATGCTGCAGGGCAAAAACAGGTCTCAGTTGCATAGAGCTTGTTCATTTTCAAACATGCAGGGACATATGTTGTCAGGAATTTCCACATTGTTTTATCAAGGGCACCCTGAAAAAGCTACTTTTCCTGAAAGTCACTCCCTTTCAGGATGCGTTCAGCTGTTAACTTAAAAGCAGAAATAAAACATAAAGGGGAATTTAAAGTTACGTGTCATTCCTCATGAATGGTTTAGTCAATACGTTTGCACACCAGTAAGTCTAGGAATTCTGGGCTAGAACAACATATTGTGGTTTTTAGCCTATTGAGCCACATGATGGATTTGCAGACACAATTGGTGCTACAAAAGAGATTATTCCACATGGTGTCAATTGAGGATTGTTTCCATAGACAGTCTCGAACATAATAAATGAATCACAAAAATTTGCTCCATGGTTATAGTTTGTGAAACAGCTTATCAAATTAATCAATTCTGGAGATTTTTCATTTGACTGTGACTTATAAAAACTGTTGCATGTTAACAAGCGTGGAGTCAGCTTTCCAATCTCATGTTGGTTTGAATCAAGCTCGTGGAACTTACTTCTTGTGAAAAGCATGTGAACAAGGGCACACCCCGAGCTCGTCCTTACTGCGAAACTCTTCTAAACACACCGCACATGTTTGCTGAGAAGGGAAAATGACAAGTTAAGAAATCGGGTCAAAGTTGATATGACTGCCATGTTAACTATTATCAGAAACTATAACTCTGTTATGCTATATACCAATATTACAGATGTAAATGTTCATGACTGCCCTGAAATAATTTTATAAATACCTTATTTATAATAATACCGCATATATTTCTAATGTCAGCAATACCTAGTTTTTGCATACCTGTAATGAATGTAGATAGAAAATGCACACCAACATTAGCCTACTACTAATAATATGGTATTTTTTTTAAAAGACAGTAAACTGATTTTCAAAGGATGAAACACATGTTGTTTCTGTGATTTTCTCAAAGCTCCCATAGTTTGTAGTTTGTTATCAGCTGTGAGTAATTTTCCTATTTAAGTTGTGTACAATGTGCAACAATTCCTGCTCCCAGTTTGCACATGCCCAGTGTATGCGAGTGGTTTTGTGATGTGCGTTGTCAGATACGGAGCCAAAACACTTGTGAAGATAGAGATCGTTCTCATTTAACAAAAACATGGCAGTAGACTAATTTAATTTTACATTTTAAGAATACACATTCTCCTTACTTTAGTCAAATCTGGCCACAATTAGTATTTATTATTTAATTGGAATAGTATAAGTAAAAGTATAGTACATGCAGCACGTCATCAAGGGGAAGCTAGCTGCTTTACCTAGCTAATAAAAATCTCTCAAATCAGTAGTTTAGTTATTTTGTCAGCAATTCAGAGCCAAATGCCTGAGGCTAAAATTAAGAGATATTATCTCAATGTGATTATTTTCCCACATATCTTACTTAAAGTATTAGCATAGCACTTTATTTAGTGTAATTTGTTACAGCAGTGAGTTTGCTTCTAGCCACTGATTCACTTTAAACACGAGTTGCAAACACTGCTGAGTATTTTTCCCACATTCAATTTATTGTCCCATTAGCCCTGGTCTGCTTTGCCTCTTTCCATTGTTGCATAAAAGTGTTTCGTCACATTCACTGTGTATTGGACTTACACCAAGAAGGCTCAGTTTCTTCTCTGCTCCTTTCAAAACAACCTGCGAACGAGAAGGGATTGTCATGAAATGAACGGAGTTCAAAGGACAAAACAATATAATCTCAATAACATTTGCTTAACAACTTGAAAATACTGTAATGTTACCTCACTGTAGCCATACTGTTCTCGAGCACCTTGTCGCCTCAATCTGTAAAGCACAAAACACAAACAAACTTGTCATACTTTAATTTAGAGTCTAGAAATTCGATGATGTGCCTGGAGACTCCACGTTTGTCTTCAGTGCAACATGTCTTGTCATGCTTCATGATTCAGCTGAAGGCCTGGAATTCACACAATGCCACATTCCAGTACCAGCCTGTGTGTCTACCCTCATCATGAGCAGAGCTGTAACACTTTCTGAAAGATGTTCTTGTAGGAGAATTCTGGCAAAAATGATTAGTTGTCTTACCTCATTGAAAGTATACACTTCCATTAATTTTGGGTTCAGTGACCATAAAATAATAATAAAAAGCATAAAATGTTAATTGCTCATCGAGATAGACACCATTTGAGAAGCTTGAGGCGTTGAAAATGATCCAATTGCAGCAGTTAGAGGCACTTTCATCTCCAAGGTACAGTATCTGTTTGAACTTGTCTATTTAGACTTTTTAATCATCCCACAAACATAGTCTTACATTCTGTCCTTTATTATCAGAACTCAGATCAATTAAAACTCCAGATTCAGATCATCACTACAAGCTTCTTAGCTGATGCTTCTTAATTCAATGCCTCGCTGGGAACCCAAATTATAAACTGTATTTCCCACAGTCGTGTATATGTTTTTCAAATATCTTGTTGTCAGAGAGGATCAAAGATCACCATAACTGTAAGAGTTAAAGAGTTTTTTCCAGTTTTTTTACTTCGTCTTAACCCCAGTATGTCTGCAGTTGCCTTAAGCAGTGCTTAATTAAACCTTTGTCAAACAACAGGTAATGCACCATGTCACACAGTGAAAGTCCTCTGCATTACCGGATGGCCTAAATCAGCTGCGTTTTAGTTCTTTGCCATTCTAATAACAAGTTATTTTCTGATTTTCATATTGTTTAATAAGATTAAGCTTATTGCTACTACTATTCATGTACAGTTAAAGTCAGACGTCATAACCTAAAGCCGATTTAAAGAAGCAATAATTACCAGCATTGTATGCAAGAAGTTCAGGGGGTGTCTATTAGGGTTGTTGAAAGATAAATACAACAAAAACTCACTACATATAGTGACTACAAAATAACTCCTGAAATGCAGTGCAGGTTAGAGGTTAATGGTGTGTGACACTCAGTGAGGTCCTAAAGACGGCAGTTCACTGGATGTTTGACATACTGGAGTTTAACTACAATGATGTCTCTAGACAGAAGTGGGTGAATTTATCTGCTCATAAATAACATGGTGATACTGATCCTGTGTAGCTGTCTGACACTACCTCAGCCTTGACTGTCTGTCTGTCTGTTTTGTACCTGAAGAGGTAGCAGCAGAAGAAGACGCTGAGCATGAGGACAAAGAGGCCAATGCCCAGGATGATGATGTAGATGTTGAGCGGCAGGTTGAAGAGATCCTCGGACGTCATCTTGCAGTGGAGTTTGGAGTTTTGCAATCCCAGGTCACACAGACACCCTGAGAGGACAGCACACAGGGAAAATGAAATAAGATGATGAGGTAAAAATAATGGTTTGGCTGCAAGAAAGACAAATTCAATCCAGGGGGAAAATGCAATATCTATTCAAGTGCTTATCTGGGTGGAAAATTTCTTAAAAAGCATTTAGAAAATACCATTTTGAATGTTAATTATGTGAGTAAGTGTATGCATAATTGTGCTGAACAGTCTAATTTAAAAGTTTGATTCGAATTGTTTTAAGTTTTAAATTTTTCTACAATGTATACATTTAGTTTTTAAACTGTGTAATCCTTTATGTTAATATTTTCATGAATGGCTGGTATTGCTCAGTATGCAGGGTCTAATCGGACTGGGTTCTGCATCGACTTTGTCCTCCACACAAAGAACAATGCAGTCTTGAATATAGCCTACTCTTTGTTAGAATGCTTTGATACACATTCATGTTTTTACCAGCTGATAAAAATTTTAGAAAATCTCATTTTTTATACATAAAGAGCAACACTCAGACAATTGAGCTGTGAGGATTGTAACCTACATTATGAGTCATTTAGAGTCCCGGCACAAATCACAATGACAGAATGTATGACAGATGCGCATGAACAGTTTGAAAAAATTCATAGTGACGTGGGTTTCCATGTTTTCTAAATTACATCATTATGAACCGTTTTTTTTTAAATAACAATGAATCAAAGTTGAAATGTGTCCACTGTCACATTTAGTGACAGACAAACAAAGAACAATCAGTCTGTTCTGCAGCCCCCCTCAGCTTCGCAGAGCAACAGAGCAGCTATAGGTTATTGTGTTGGTTTCACAACCTGCATCCTTACTGTTTTGCAGAAGGAACATGAATCAAACTAAAAAGTCAAACATGTCAAATACATTTCTCTCAAAGACTATTTCTGTAATTTATGGGGGTTCTTATCAAGCTGGTGTGTGTTCAAGTGCTCATTTTTGCCAGTAAGTTTGGTTTGAATTATCTGATGTTAAAAAAATTAGTTGAGACATTATGATTGACTAACATTTGGACAAGCGCATGTATCAGCAGGATGTCGCTGCCATTACTCCACACCATGATCACTAATGCCCAAATAGGATGGCATTGTTCATCCACCCTGTCAGAGCATTTACAGTGTGTTACCATGGCCCACAGAGCGCTGCATGCCAAAGATAGACCATCATACATGACCGTGTCTGGCAATCCAGACTTCATCCCTGTCCACCTCCTGTGGCAGGGAGGTGGGGTTGGATTTTAAGACGGTGCATGTGTGTGGATGTATCTGTAACTTGTAGAGCCTGGCACACTGACTCCACACTGCATCTGTGAAGCCTCGTTTCAAGCTGCAATGTAATACTGCTTTCACTGCAGACACTCTTGGGCTGCACAAAGTTTCAGACTTGAGTGAAAGTTGAGATAATGAGTGCATGTGTGCAGGTGGTATGTGCAAAAGTTATGGACGAACCTAATTTAGGACTTTGTTTTAACCAAGAAGTGAGTGGGAAATGAAGTGGGAGAACTGTGTTGAGGAAAGTTTTGAAGTTTTTATGGCTGTAAAACTTCTGCGGCATAAAATCCACATTAATCTGGATAAAACTGAATTAATCTAAAGAAAAACCGGGTCAGATGAGGTTTATTTCTACAAGTGGTTGCTATCCTCATGACAAGAAGAGAATTTTTTGACACATTTATAAAACTTAACACATTCCCACACTGTGAAATACTTTTCATTCACCACCTTCCAACACAGGAATGTGTTCCACTTGCATCTTTGCCTGAAAGTGGTTACTCACTGCAGTTTGAGCTTGGTTGGACAGAAGTGCATGAACCCTGAGGGGCCTTGAAAATGGCACTTTTCATTCCAATCGACTCACATCAGCTTTTAATTGCAATACTTAACTCTTTCTTGAGGTCAAGTCTCACAACTGATCCTGTATTGGCGACCTTCTTGTTCAAAAGTAATTCTATATAGGACAGTGGCTGTGGCGGTGGGGTGCAGTTTTGGTGTACACTGAGGGGTTTTGGGATGCTCTCGACAGGAGATTTGGCTAAAGAAGTCGGCGGCTGTATTATTCGTAGCACAATGTGGGTGAATCATTGATAGTGGAGCACTGACAGCTAGGCATTGTGCAAATGCATTTTTTGGCTGCTAAACTAAATAGTCCTCCCTTGCATGGATACTGGCATTGGGTATTTATGTATGATTATGCTTGCCTCACGGACGTTGTTTAGATTGACGTTGTGTGGCTTCACATTTTGTCATCTTATACTTAACAGCATTTTGATCAAATTACTTCTTTTCACTATAAGACGGTACCTTGTTGTATATTAGCAAACATTTAGCTCAGCATTAGTTTGGTTGTGCAATGACTAATCTCTACATTGGAACTATGTTCCAATGGTGTGACCCATTTTAACTTAAGTGTTTTGTAAATGTTCACATAGCAATCACTTGACAAACAATCGGTTCAGTGTGAAGGATTTAGCGACATCTAGTGTTATTGGTACAGATTGCAACCAACTGAATAATCCTCAACAGTTCCTTTCCAAGTGTGTAAGCAATTCTACTGGGGCCTTCCGGTAACGTAAATACATAAGAGGTCCTCTCTAGAGCCGTCAAATGTTTTTTTCTTTCTAGGCTACAGTAGAAATATGGTGGTGCAACATGGTGGAACCCATAGACATATGTAGAAATGGAGGGTTCATTCTAAGTCTGAGAAAATTAATGTAACTCAGTGATTTCAATGAGCTAATGAATCACAACTGAAAACACAATTATGAATATTGTATTGCATTTCTCCCACTAGATTACACTAAATTCTACACACTGGCCCTTAAGATTATAACTGTTCACTGGTCATATCTTGCAAAAATCCTATGCTGGAACTTACCGTTACACCATTTGACAGGATGCATTAAATGCAGCTCGTCAGATGGCAAAGCTTTACAAATTTCCACGACTTTTGTGTGAGTTCTTCAAAGGACATCGGCGGTGGATATAATGTCCACTACCTTTTAAGTTCAGACTAGTTGACCCTGAGAGCTGATCGTGAGAGCTATCTCCTTGTGGTCTGGAGTAAATAGACCTGAGATTCCAGTTCTTCAAGAAGACATCAGCCCAGTAAGCAGCTGCTCAACTCAACAGAGTAAGAAATCAGTCAGCAAGGATTGTTTACTACAAAACATCCACCTCAGTAGAGATTTAGACTCCCAGCTGTGTCCTTCCTCAGCATGGAGACAATCCTGTAGGCGACGTGAATGAAAAAGACACCAACGTCAGAGACAATATTAGGAAAAAAAGCTCAAAATACAATCCAGCGCTCCGGAAATAAACCTGTCCGAGCACGACTCCCTGCTGTTTAGCTTTATCTCCTCTTCAGATCATCGTTATGAACCTCTTCATTTTCCTTATTTCTCTCCTCTGTCACTCTCTCCTCTCTTCTCCAGACCTCCACGTCGCTGTCCTCCTCTCAAGGCTGTGAAAACCTGCCGTGGCCAATTATGGAGAGACAAAGGGGGGGACATGGATGGGTTCCCCCGGCAGTCAGTCAGTCAGTCAGTGAGCGTCAGTAATGTTGCTTGTGGAAAGCAGCTCCTCATCTCTTCCTGGAGGGTTGACACGCTGCGGCTAATGCGGATTCAGCTTCTCCTCTCTTCTCTCGTCGGTTCCTCTCACGTTCAGTGCGCTCCTATCTTCTTCCTCGTCTCTGTGCTCCACTTCAGTTTGTAAACAGATCCGTGCTCATGTGATCCGCTGGGTGCATCAGAGCTCCGCTTCTCACCGCCCCCTCCTTCCGTCTGTGCTCCCTCCTCCCCCTGCTGCCCGCCTGCCTGACCTGCCTTTACCCCTGGCCTCGCTGGGTCTGCCCCTCCACTCTCTGCTTATAAACTATATAAACCAGACCGGTTATAATTTATGGTCACTCTAAGATCCACTCATTGCTGATATAGCTGCTAACTTGCTAACCAGCTTGGCTAGTGTTAGCTCTAAAAAATAAAAGTAGCTCCTAGCTTTTTACTATGTTGTCGCCTCTGGTCTGTTTACTTCAGCCTGCTCTTCAGCCCCGATCAACACTGTTTTTCAATAGAATTCATCGACTGGGGCAAATTAAAGGGACAGTTCACCGAAAAATTTAAATCCATTCATTACCTACTCGACACTGGCCGATGGGGGGGTTGAAAGTATTTGAGTCCACGAAACACTTTTGAAGTCTGAAGCCTGAAACATGCTTCTGCGACTGCGTCTGCGTCTTTTCACGCCGCGGTGGCGCAAGACTTGTTGTCATTCATGCTTCCCCAACCGTTGCGCGTCTTACAAAGCAATTCCGCGCCAGAACACTAGGCGGAGTAATGCTTTTTGTCGAAGACGACCTGAGAGACGCCTTCTTTGTGGGTGTGGCAATCGTTGTTGACTGTTTATTTACCTTCTACCAGTCGTGTTCTCCATTACAAACACACAAATCATGCTGCCTATCAGATTTTTTTTACAATAAATTTAAACCCCCAAAACATAAGGGGCCTCATTTAAAAAATTCTAAATTCATGGTCTGAAGCTCTGGGATCAGGTGCCTTTAGGGCATTTTCAAATAACCGTTTTCTAGTTAACAGTGGGAAAGAAAAGGTCACAGCAGCAGACACAGGGTTCAGAGGGTAGTGCTAAATTGACTCTTAATTAATCCTGTGGGTGTTTCGGGCAGAAAATTGTATTGATCAAACCACCGTAAATGTCAGGACCAACAGAAATTCAGTCATTATTGTGAATATGAGTAAGTGTCAGTGACGGACAAAAAAAGACAGTAAAGAGAGATGAGCAGAAAGTTAAACAATAGGTTATGACAGTGTGAAATTTTGATAAAAAAAAAAGTGATATTAATGCACAGTGTTTTGGTCTTGTTGTTTCCTGTGGCTCGTTCCCACCTCATTAATAAGCTGTAACACAGGTGTGTTGGCAGAGAGTTGAGACTCACATTTTCAGCTGTCCTACTCTGTTCCTAATTTGCTGCCCCTGAACTAAGCCAAAGGAGTAAACACCCCAGAGTTAATGGGGTGGGGAGTAAACAGTTTCAGTTTAAAGTAAACAATAAAATTATTTACCGGAGGTAAAGATGACTGCGTAAACTACTTTTTTGATTAAAGGAAGCTATGAAAAAAATATTAAAGCATTTTACGAAGTTTATAGAGTTTCTCCGCTGAATGAGACTGATATAACCAAGCCATGAAATGCAAACGGAAACAGAATGGACAACATGTCATACCCTAAAAGTCTCTGAAATGTTAACATGAAACGAGTAATACGTTTAAGCGTGAACCAAAACATGTTTTGTTTTTGCGAACCATAAATGTAAATGTTTGGTCAACTTTCATTTACTTTTAATTAAGGCCTAATATTATGAACTTCTTTTCATCCTTCAACTCGACATTAGTTATAGTTAAATTAATGGAAAGGTGAGATCCAAGACAAAGCATAAAACCTTTATATATGGTTGTAGAACCACATAAAACGCCCATGTGTCTTTCTGTAACTGAAGCTTACTTCAGAGCTACTAGAGGTCTGTCTATTGGTTGGTGTACCGAAGTGCTGCAAATACATTTTCTGATCTCAACATTATTTTGTTTTAAATCTTTTATATTGAACCATATTGAACCAGGCAACACAAGCTTTTATTCAGCTTACACAAAATTAAACGTGTGTTGCAAAAAATGAGTGAATAAATAACCAAAGTCTATATCAACTATCAAAATCACTGTACCAATTGAGAAGCTGTAGAAATGTCTGAATCAAGTTTAAATACCACTGACACTTCAATATTTTGCTTTTGCAATGCTTTTTACGAATTTACATTTGGTAAATATCTTTCGATAGTGTGGTATTCAGTATGTATATGATAAATGGAACGGGCATAAGCCTGTTGTAAACAGGTTGAATTATGGAAAATGTTGTGTGGAGTTCTTGGAGCTCGAACATCAAGTGGTTTAAAGATAATGTTAGCTGTTGTCTAACAGGAAGTAAGACATCATTTCAGTATTGTAACAAATCCTTTATTATCAATATGATAAACAAATTGCATACTGTGCACCACTCACCCAAGTACCTCATACACACCCAGGATTCTAGGACACCAGACAGTGTACTGGTTGACTGGGATGGCCTGAGATGGAGCAGTTAGCCCCCTATATACTGAGCCTAGAGGGGAAGAAACATTAAGGGCATCCTAATTACTGTTTTTGCAGCAGCAGCGACAAGGGGAAGATCCCAGGTGTGGAGCTGGTTGTGGTCCTGCATTTCTCCACCAGCGCCACAAACGAAATGAGTCACAAGCATTTGTGAACATTGAGATGAACACATGTATTTTGGATTACTCACATTCCCATTAAGTTTGATAGCTATGTTCTTCTTCCTCATGATGGAGTTAATTTCAACTCTTCTCTAAAGAGTATTTTTGAGAACCTGAAAACTCACTGTCAGTCTAATCTTAAGACTATGAAAATGTTAAATTGTGAGGGATCGTTTTTGTTTTCTTTCTAAAAGTCCCGGTCTACAGGCCGAATGTCAGTCTTGGCCATAGTGCCACCTACTGGCACTAACTCGGTACTTTGAACTTGTCTCATAGCAGGTTCAAGTCTGTTTAGTCTTGGATATTGGACATTGTTGCCATGGCGATACATCATTCAACAAACGCAGGAGGGAAGGAGGAGGCTGTTTCTTAAGCCTGAAACATGCTTCTGCGTTTTCACGGGCCCGTAAGCGCAAGAGCCCTTCCGGGTCCCTTACGTGCTTATGTATCCCTCCTTACGTGCTGACGGGTGTCGACCCCCTTTTCTAAAATTTACGGCAAAGCTCCGCAAGCTCATTCGGCCCGCAAGGCTGTGATTGGTCTGCTCTACATCCCTTCTGGAGCTGCGTTTCCGGTTTCATGCCCCATAATACCGGCAGAAATCACGGAAGATTTAGAAGAACGAATATGGACCAAATAGAAGAGCACTTGGCAGAAGATATCCGATAGTATGATCACTTGTATAACCTGTCACTGACTGGCGGATTTGTCCGCCAGAAAAAGGCTACGAGGAGCCGCAGTGGCTATGTAAATAAACAATCGACGAAGAAGAAAGAAGGCGTCTCTAAGGTCGTCTCGACAAAAAGCATTACTCCGCTTAGTGTTCTGGCGCGGAATTGCTTTGTAAGACGCGCAACGGTTGGGGAAGCATGAATGAAAACGAGTCTTGCGCCACAGCGGCGTGAAAAGACGCAGACGCAGTCGCAGAAGCATGTTTCAGGCTTTAGGGGCCTGGCATACTTGAAAACTCACACATTTAGCACACACTTTAAAAGACAAAAATAATTTCTTTGGGTTACTTGATATCGATTTGGAATGCACAAAAAACTTCTTGAAAATAGAGTATTTGGAACTACTTATATATATATATATATATATTTAACTGGCTTTCAACAACTGCCTCCGAAACTTGCTGTAACTATTTCAAGTTTCAACACAAACAGGCCACTTGAAATGCAGCCATGATGGTCAAATATTCTTTAAATAAGTTCTTAATAGGTCAATTTTATGTGTCGTAGTAAACAATTGCCATTTGAAGATAATTCTGTTTAATACCCAGGTATGAATGGAATAGTACAGTAGTCTTGTACACCCCGACAATTTCGTCTCCAAGGTATAAATGCATGATGGGAAAAAAGCAACTTCTTACTTTATTGTGATGGTTGCTGTGAAAGTGGGGTATGATTCTTCCCTGAAATACTAGACAATTAACGTTCACTTTAAGACCAATATTATCACTGATATCTTTGTTTATATATGTATGTATTTTTGTATGAATATTAGGCAAGACAAGTCAAAACACTTTTAAAGGTCAAATCTTGATATGTCAGTGGGACAAAAATACAGCTGCTACTGATAAGACAAGGGCTGCTACTGTCAACCTTGTAATCACTCATAGACTGTATGCAATCACTGCACACGAGTAAACTCGCGAGTCCTAATCATAGTAAGAGTGTACTTTTATCTCGAGTGTCACTCATGAGGCCAGATTTAAGGCTGAACTTGAATTGCTGAGCCAGAGCCATGCTGGCTGTCTGTAAATCCCTATCCTCTCTAAAGTACAGCTATCATGATCTGACATGTACCAGCTCATATTGGCCACATATATAGGTATAACAAGTTACCAATGCTTACTACAGTGGATCAGTAGCTACACTTTTAAAACCTTGAATTTGTGACAGGGCCTCACAGTTGGCCACCTGTCTGAAAAAGATATGACTGCCTGTAAAGTCATATTTTTGTTAATTCACTCATATATCTGATATTTCAACTTGAAGACAGCATCAAATCACATGCCATGCGAATCAGATCATGTAAACCAGATCATGTGATCCAGACCCTGACAAGACATCACAGTTTAAATTACAGCAGGGATTGTCCTCTTTCCATCAAACTGAGCACCTTGTGCAAAGCTACAAAGCTGATGTAGTTTGTTATTATTTATTTATAAACTCCAATTTGATTTTGAAGTGGTAAAAACATAACCTCCTTGTTATAGGTAACTGTGTAAGCAGTCATGCAGAGCCATGTACAAATATTCCCAAGTGCTAATATGACATTGATAGACCTGAGACAGTTAATGACTAATGTTTGATTAAACATTTTAGATTTGTCAGCTCTCCCAGGGCTTTGTTTGCAATAACGTATTTTTTGTTTACATAATTAACTCAACTAGTCATTTTATTAATTACACGTAATGAGTTTAATTTGTCTTCATTCCAGTTTAGCTGATTTTGATCTCAGTTCATATATAAAAATTTCTTATATTGATGTCGTGTGACTTTCAGTGAGATAATGCTTCAGTTTGTCCAGCAGAGGGCACGGCAGGATCACACACCAGAGGCAGGCAGTCTGAAGACTTGTGTTTCAGAAGATGGCGCTGTTATTTGTTTACAAAATGTCCTGACTGAAGCATGGACTGGAGTAGAAGACTAATCACAAGGCAGTATTCTTGTCCTGTGTTAACGAAATCCAATTTCCTGCACAAACTCTCCCGAAGTATAAGCACAGGAAATTATACATGTATATATATATTACTCTGAGAGCAATATATATGATAGCCTCTTTACATGTTTTGTCACAATGGCATTATTGTGCAATATCCCTGAAACCTTCCAGCAGTTTCCATTTCTACTTTCCCTTTTGTAAACTTCCAATGCAAGGCTGAGCTTTTAGGCAACGGGACAAGAGCAGCGTGAGCCAGCACAACAAATTACAAGTTTCTTTAGTTGATTGCCACATGGAGGTCAGCCCCCTGTTGTGGTGCAATGTTAATATATGTAAATGGGCTACAATACTCTGACCAGACAGAACGAGATTTAACCAGCCCACGCCTGGCCGAGGTTGCTTACCTCCAAACTTCACACATGTCTTACAGTAAATTCCAGCACTGCAACAGGAGAGATGGGAGCTGCTGACAGTGAGGGCCTGAAGGCAGCTGATGTTTTGTGGACAAATTCACTCAGCATGATATATGGATTTAACAGCTAACTTTATCAGCTTGATGTAAACTTTGTTAAGTATTTTGATTGTAAAGCATCAGTGAACATGTATGAATATATTGTGCTTCTTGCTTGTGAAAAGTACTTTTTCGACAATAGCTTGAGTGGACCCAGCTTTTAAATCATTATCTATTCAATGCCATGGACCACCTGAAACATTTTCAAATAGATGAAAAGGGTCCCTACACACGCCCGAACACATACACACGCTTAGTTTGGTAGATTTGAGTGTATTTGCACTTCTGTGGTTTGAGATGTCATTGGAGACCAAATGGAAAAAAACACTTTATACCAAGGATTCTATTTAAATAAATAAAAAAGGCAGTCTACCCTGAATTTGTGTTTACAAATCTTATATCTGCAGTCAAATTAATCGGTGGACAACCGTGAACATGTACATGTAAATGAAAAAAAACAGTTAAAGTAGCAGTCATGGGACAAGGATGAACATCTTTCACCCCAGATCCCACTTGTCATGAACTGAACGTTAGGCAATGTTTTCTTTTCCTTCCAATGATAGTTCATAAGAAGTTGTCTGACCTGTTTGTTTGTCTGTAGAGACGTGCATGCATTTAAATTCTTGATGAAGTAGAGGACTATGGGAATGTGACAGCATGGAGGGCACAGCAAATGGCATCCATGAATCAACGCAGAGATAATAGGCTTTGAAATCTTGTTTGTTAATAACAGAGGCTCAGATATAGGCCAACTGTCTGGGGTGTGAGGCTGATCCAAGGACGTTGACTCAAACAGTGCACAGATACTGTAGGTGAGATTGACAGAATGCTTGCATTTGAGGATGAGACATGGTATACTCAGAATTCAAAATGATTTAAGGTGACTCTTTGTTTTAAGGGCTTTGTGATGCATGGGGCATATGATACCTATATTACAATCAGAAATCCACTCACCATGTAAACCATTATGACATATACCTTGTGGCCCTAACACTGCATGCTATGAGCTGGATTATTATTAGAATTATTACACGTTTCATTTATCCTTTTTTGGCCACCACTTTTAAACAATGTTGTATCATTTCATGAGCTGTCGTTGATTTCTAAATGTCACTGTATTGATTTGCTTCCTGCCTTTGATGTTTCATATTCCTGATTATATCAGTCATCTTTGTACATCAGTTTTGAAAGGTGCTTTATAAATAAAGTTATCATCATTATGACTGATGTGCAAACCTGAAACAACACAGCTCAAATAATTGCAGCTTTTGCTGCTGTCAAGGTGTTTTCAGGATTAAATGACATTTTCTGTCCAATCCACATCCAACATGCACTTCAAAAACAGATATTGTGCACACACAGCTTTGATCAAATGCAATAACATATTTCAAATGACCTGTGCATGTTGTGTGGGTGGAGGAGACATGTAGAAATGAGTGGTGGACAGTGTTGCTGGGTAGGGACTCAAACGCCCTTCGAAAAATCCTCTGTGAATGACTTTCCTGGGCTGTGTACTGTCTCCACTACACACCAAATCCAGTATTTTTCCATCAAGTAGCGCGCTGGACCACGTGACCACAGAGGAGAGGAGGGGTGGGGGGGGGGAAGAGACGCTGTCATGTTTGCATCCTCAGTTGACAGCGGTGATCTCCGCTACTCGGCTTTCAATCTGCAAAACGTACACGGCTCTATCACACATCTCGTCGGTGCTGCTGCTGACACCGTGTATTTCAAATCCACTCCACCATTGACTTTGCCACTGTTGCCCGGTCGCGGAACAACATTCTCCTCCAGGTCGTTTTTCTAACCCCGTGCGTTCATGATCGTGTAACCACTCCCACTCGTGGCTGGTGGAAAATTACCAGCGTACAAGCAACAGGCAGATGAATGGTACTTGCGGTTTGTCACGTCACTCAAGCGAGCGGTGAACCTGCAAGAGACAGCCACTGCCTGTGTATCACATTTAAAGAGTGACACACACTGTCTTAAGTGGATCAAAGCCTTCAATGCCTGCACTTTCACTCCTTCGCGCTTTACGCACGTGTAGTAACGGTGTGTGGCGTGTACAGGAAGCGAGGTAATGTATGAGTTAACCCCCAGGAGGAGCAATAAAACAGATGTGTCTGAAGTTATTCTCCATAAGCGGAGTCATGAAGGAGTCCATTCTGCATGGGAGTCTGTCTGCCCTCTTTTTCTCTCCGGGCGGAGTAGTCGCGTGGGCGCTTGAGCGAATTGAAATAAACGGACAGCCGTTTCAGCCAATGGGACGCCGACAAGGAAGCGCTCACCGAGGCCGCAGCCAATCGCGGCGTGATGTGGGCGTAGCACCGGTCCAAACTTTACGCGGCGCCATCGGCTGAAAACTAAACCGAGATGGAATCTCCCAGTCTGAACCGGTTTCAACCGGTTGCGAGTTAGTTGCTTGAGAGAGGAGAGGAGGCGCAGGCACACAACCTCCACACTGCCCGCTGGAAATCTATCAGAGTCACCAATTAATTAGTGAAGTCAGGTTTTCTAAAATGTATCGGAGCGACAGATCGCTGGGTTTGCCGTGGTAGTAAGAATTGGAGTCCACATCAGGGGTGGTTAGCAGCCAGACATCACTCACTGCTGGAATCGGAGAGTCAACGCTGCAGAATAGGAAGTCTTTCTCCAATCAACTGTGGTCCTCAACTACTCCCTTTATATTTCAGTGTCTTTGGCCAACGCCACTCTTTCCAGTCAGAGCCTCGGACTTTTGGTAGGTAACTGGTCTGAAGCGCCAACCTGCTATGCTGTGATTACCTTGACTGTGTGTGTGTGTACATGGGATCCAATGCATTGTCCTGCTGGGTTGAAGTTGTGTTAGCATATAGTTCACATCGTCTGTCACAGTGCACCTGAAAAGACGAGCAAATTCAAAATGCAGTAGCATCCACGGGATAACAGCTGCCGACTGCCCGCTAGCTAGCGTCCACCACTTTATAAGGATTAGCTAACGTCAGCTGTCATAGAAAGTGCTGTAACTTAACCTAAGTAACTGCACAGATAACGCAGGCTGCATGTGTTAACGGTGTGACCGCAGATGAATAAGTAACCAGAGAGCTGTGTGGATAAATCCGTGCCTCTCCCACTACAGCAGCATCACTCGTGTGCGTGATGTGAGCGGATGTCAAGGTGTTGCTAGGTGCCTAGCGGCAGCCAACGTGAACTTTCTCTCTTTGTAGTGTAAATAAATTAAATTAAACTATTGTGACGAGCTGCTGCAATTGTTTCTTTGGGGCAGTTGTAATACACAGCATCAGCTTCTCCAAACAGTTCAAATATAGCCTGGGTGTAATTCTGAGCGCTCCCAGTCCCTGGGACCACTGGTGGGAGTGGTTGTAGTCAGCAGCGAACCATCACATGTGAACTGTTTGTGCTCCACACTGCTATCACAAACAGCTAGCCTCGATGCTAGCTCCTGTTAGCATTGTGTGTGTGAAGTGCGCAGCCTCTGCGCCAACACTCTTTACTTTAGCCCTATTTCAGGTAATGCTAGTAGCTCTGTAAACACAGTTGTAGGCTGCACTCAGTCTCTGTTTTAACCGCCGGTGGGCTGAAGCTGCTGAGTGTGTCATTAGGAGGAGTGAGCGCCGTCACATACGGATGTAAACAACGTGACGTCGTCTTGTATATTTGGCACGTGGCTGCTGTAACCTCCTTAATATGATCGTGGAGTAAGTGTTGCGATGAATCTAACGGAGTGTGCAGCGTCCTGTGTAGTAGCTGCTTATTTCCTTTTTGAATCTGTTATTTGTTAAGGTTCACTGGAGATTTCATTGACGCTGGTGGCATGAATGGTGTGTTCGCCCCTTTGCAGATCAATGTTCATGGGTTTTTGCAATCATGTATAGTAGGTATGTGGTAACCTTAAGTTTTGAGATATTTTCACAGTAACACTCTGGTGTTAAAGGCCACTGGGTGGGACAATTAAATTAATTTGTCGTTTCTGTCTGAGTCCTCGCTTGCAATTCCAGACTCCTGGGGTAGCTCAGGACACCTTGTCTAGAATCTCCAGCCAAAATGCAGATTTCCAAAATCAGAAATATACACAGTTTAATTCTCCAAATCATAAAAACGTAAACTTCTCTTTTGTATACTGTCTGAGCTGTGTACTGTCTGAGCTGTGACAGGCTTGTGGCACTGTGAGCTGAACTTCTTTGAATGATGGCTGGCTGCAGGGACTTGGGATGTTTGTGACCTGTTCAGCTGTTTGGAATTGTTTCTAAATGCACAGTTCACATGACTTTGCCTATTGAATGTGTTCTGTGCACTCTTGACCCCTCCCTCTGCTGTCCTTGTTACAGAGCTCTATGCCAGCAGTTATGACAATGTTAGCAGACCATGCAGCACAGCAGCTGCTGGACTTCAACCAGAAACTGGATATCAACCTGCTGGATAGTGTGGTGAACTGTCTATACCATGGGGTGGGACCACAGGTCAGTTTTCGAAGCATATACAAATGCACAAAGTGCAGGTGTGTGTGTAATTTATAATTACGCCTGGAGTGTTTTCAACATGAATGTTAACTAATACCTAACCTAAAAATATAGTATGTTAATTCTTAATTTCCTGTTCCACCTGTAAAATTAATTGACATGATGACTGTTTAAGCACAAAAATGTGTGGAAATTGAAGTTGCGGTGAAATTAAATATCTTGACCCCACCTCAGTGTTTAATCTAATGTGTAATTCATATTTGCATCACAGCAAAGAATGGCACAGGAAGTGTTGACACACTTAAAAGAGCACCCGGATGCCTGGACGAGAGTGGACACCATCCTCGAGTTCTCCCAGAACATGAACACTAAGGTAAGCCATCTCAGTTCAGAAAACATTGGTGAAAAGACGCTTACTTTTACTTTGTGGACAGAGACTTTTACAAACAATGTGTGGAGAGAAACAAAACAAAAAAATACACTAGGTCACAGTGGTTTGTTTATAGCATACTTTTTTATAGAAAATATGCTATATGGTGGATCTTTAAAAATAAATAAATAATATAAGAACATTATTTGTATATCACTTTATCACTAAACAAGGTCACAAAGTGCATCACAAAATACATATATATTTAAAAAAGGTACAGAAATGTAACGAAAATATTCAATTCAATCTAATTTTAAGCACCAAATCATAGCATATCAAGGTCGAGACCTTAAACAGTAAAGCGTAAACTGTTAACAGTAATGGTTACGTGTGTGTGTGTGTGTGTGTGTGTGTGTGTGTGTGTGTGTGTGTGTGTGTGTGTGTGTGTGTGTGTGTGTGTGTGTGTGTGTGTGTGTGTGTGTGTGTGTGTGTGTGTGTGTGTGTGTGTGTGTGTGTGTGTGTGTGTGTGTGTGTGTGTAAGGGAAAGAGCTCCTGCTATTTCACTCCTCTAACTTAATCAAACCATCCTATCACCGGAATTGATGTCAAAAGTTGTCTTGTGTTAATTTGTAGTCAATTGCAATATTGTTTTTTAGTTTACTCCCTTGTCATACAGAAAAGGGCCACACAAAATACTAGTGTTAAGATATTTCTGTGCTCACTTGAAATGATACAGTGCACATAAATTAGATGGCACTCAAGATGCTGGAAAATCCAACCTAGTTTTTTATAAAGAAAAATGATTGTGGTTTATAAATGATGACATCAAGTCGAAATATAAAATGGGCTCCCCCATTCGGGCCCATTTGTCCTCCAGGCTGCAATTCTAACTCTTCATTAAATGTGATTTGGTGAATCAGTTTTGCAAGAGATAATAAGGTTAACAAAGGCCTGGCATAATTACTGGTTAGATAAAAAGATGCAGTGAACAGATGTGTAGCTTATTGAAGGCATGCTCCCTGAAGCATGTCAGCGTCACCTCTTACCAGCCTTACAGTTTCATGCAATGAAACATATCTTTGTAATAGATTGATGTTGATTATCTTAAAAAATCATTTTATTCATTTTATAAATAATTCATTAACATTCCTTGAATCTCTTCTGTTATTTGAGGTCCTCAGATTAGCATGATAACTGTGGCCATCCTATGTTTGGTGATTCAGCTGATAATGCAAACTGACTGTGAATAGTGAAACCAGTGCTTCAGTTTTCAGAAGTACTTGCAAGAGATTCACAACTGTATCAACAAAACAGAATCACTGATTTGATCAATATTTAAACCATATCTATATCCATTGAACGTCTGTCTGAACCCAAATGAAATAATCAAAGTGCCAAACAACCCAAACTTCCTCAAAGTCACAGTGACTAGTTTTTTTTCTGTTTTGCTTGTCCAAGTTTGCTTTTAACACTGACATTCTTTACTAATGTCTGAGTTTATGTATCATCCATATTATTAATAGTTTTAAATTTGTAATTGGCATCAGAAATTGGGGTTAAAGGATAAAAGAGGAAATTAAAGTTAAAACCGCTTGAATTCTGCATTTGCCTTGTTTCTTTAGTTTAAAAAGTGCATAATTTTCAAAGCACTTTGAATATTTGGCCTCCTTTTTCTTTGTATCTATAGTCTTTATAATATTTGAAAAAACATGTAATGAATTCAAGATGTGACTATTTGATGTTAATCACAATGTCCATTATGTTTATGGCTTGTAATAGGAAGAAAAGGGGTGTGTCATCCTGTGCATCATGACACAGCTAGACTTTGACGGCAGGTCTCCACAAGGTCTACCCTTTTTGAATTCCCTTTGACTGAATTCTGTTCATCCGTCTCTATTGCATCTGTTTCATTGGACAGAGGAATGCCATTGCAAAGTGCCTTGTCATGAAGGTGTCTGGGGTTTAAAGGAAAAACAGATACTTATTTACAGTTTTTGAGTTTACAATATCCCCATTTAACACTTGGTTGTATTAAACTTAGACACGCGTTTGGTCGTGGGGCATTACGACTATAACTGGGGTTTTAAAAAGCTGCATTCTTGGTGGGCGTCACATCAAAATCAGCCCTGTGTTTAAAAAATACAAAGCTGCATTGTTGAGGGTGTGATGCTTCAGGTATTGGTGAAATCAAAGAGGTCCAGTTTGAATAATACATACATGAAAACAAAAGCTAATCAAACTGCACAGTGCTTTAATATTTTGGTGGAGGATTTACTTTATATAGAAGGTTATCATTTTATTTACAGAAGCCATGATCTTAATAAAAAAAATATTCATTGTATAGAATAATTTCCAAGGAATATGCACTTCCACATGCTTCATTTACAACTGCAGCACTTTGACCAAATGACATCAGGTGTCATTGCAGTAAAACCTGAGGTGTGACTTCTTTGTGGGGCGACCCTGCACTGGCACCCCTGCTGTATCAATAAAATAGTTCCATTAAAATTAATGCAAGGGATGTAGTTTTCATACGCCCAACTTTTTCATGTAAAGTTGCTCTGAATGTGACTTCATTGAAATAAAGGCCTTTTTACAACACATGGATATTCTTTTTTGCACAAGTCCATTTCAGCTGTGATTACATTTCACTGTTTTAAACCTAGCTGCTCTTTTGAACTTAAGCTCCAATCTGTCTGGTGTAAGAACTGTACCTGTGCGTGGAGACATGCACCTAGCAAGCAGATGGAGACACTGATGGTTCAAACGTTGCCTTCAGGAATTGCAAATGAAAATCCGATCAAGTTTTTTCAACAAATTCAAAGCAGTCCCAATCGAAAACCAGTTGTCGATTGACCAACCTTCCATAGGTTCCATAGTCTCTCTGAAAGAACGTTTAACATTGCCCTTGTTATGTTTTCTAGGCTATTAGACTCAACCTTGGAGCAATCCGAGCCAAAGCTGCTTAATGAATTGTTTTATTTTTCTGCTGTTTTTTGCTGTCTGGTGTGATGCTGGGAGAAACAGCAGGACTTCTGCAGTGTTCCAGCTCAATGCTGCTTGTGTAGATATAAAAAAAAGATGTGAATTTTCTGCATACTACAAAATCTGCATGAAAGCTGTGGTTCAGTCAAATCCAGTGAAGAAATGCAAGTTATGACAGACTGGTTCACTTCATACTATTTTTGGTTTGTACAAAAATTACACAGTGCTTGTTGTTGACTGTGATCATAAGGCTTTATACTAATGCTTCTCCCTCCTCTGCGTGTTACAGTACTATGCTCTTCAGATTTTGGAAACGGTTATCAAAACAAGATGGAAGATTCTTCCCAGGAATCAGTGTGAAGGTAACATTTTCTTTTTTGGTCTAAATGACCAAATCCTGGCATTCTGTCACCATTGGTTGCTTTTTAAACATTGTGACAGGCTTTTGCCAAGTTGAGAAGTATTCCCCCGTTAGGCACGCTAGTTTGCTTTGTGCTCGACTGGCTTGCACTGGCCACTGCAAAATGGTTGAGTTCTGTTCTATAGAAGTTGTTTTATTGCAGAAACCACTATAAACACCTGAGCACTGATTTTAATGAAGCAGGGATACATAAAATCAGAGTTATCAGCTCAATTTACAATGTAAAGGCCCCAATTGACGAATTTTTATGTGACAGATTATTCACATGTTTGTGTAGAATAACAGACATTGTACCCACAGGAAAAATAAGGTTCAATGGATTAATGATATGCATAAATCTTTGCCCCAGTGTATTTTTTAACTAACTTTAAGAGTTACTAAAGTTAGAAGTTTTCACATCCAATCTAAGAGATTCCATTATGTGTCTATTATTATTATTATATTATGAAAATAATAGTATGAAAAGTTGTTTACAGTATAAATCCTACTTTTTAAATTCAGGACAATCAGTAGGAACATTAAAGTGTACAGAGTGTGGTAATGTATCAGGACCATAATGTAAAGTTTTAAATTTTATTTTTGCATAATTGCCATTTTATCTTACTGCCTACAGCTGAAGTCATTTGAGATGTATTTTTAAGAATCTGAAAAAAGTGGGATAAAATGTCTAAAGATTTTGGTATGAGCAAAACAGGAATTTTTCTGAACTAGAAAAACATGATAAAACAATCATGTGCAAATCAATGATTCTGCCTCCCTCCATTCTTTTATAATTTTGCTCAAAATTCATTTTTTCATTGACCTAAGACTTCCCTACTTCTGACCGTAGATGCCTGAATTTTGTTCAAGTGGCAAACCCAGTGCAGGGCGACCGGCAAGTATGTATTTTCCCCCCTTGTGCCAGAGTATTGCCTTGTTTTTCGGCTCCGCTCACCATGTCAAAACTGAGTACAGTTACAGTCCAGAAACAACCATGAGGGAGCTGAAAACAGTTTTTAAGATGCTCTGCTCACATTGACAATCTTGACTTGTCTGTGAAAACAACTGGGGACATGCCGCTTCCACTGAACTGACCAAACTTTTTCCCAGTAGAGAAGTTCAGTGGGAGCTGCAGCCCATATCCATTTATTTACAAACTGGCTTGGCAGTAGTGAGTCAAAAGAGGACCACGCCTTTTAAAAAATTCACTGGGATATGATTTTCAGATTCAGCTACTTATGAGCCAGCAGACAGAGTAACATGCTCCAGGCAGCTGGTCATGTCAGGATATATTTAGATTTACACGTTTATCTGGTGCACACTAACTCCTCCTACATCTTTGTGTATTTTCCAGGTATAAAAAAGTATGTTGTTGGTCTCATAATCAAGACATCATCAGATGCATCAAATGTGGAGGTGAGTAAATTTAATTTGATTTAACCCAAACATTTGGGGGGTAATTGTATGGGTGCACCAATGTTGGACTTGTAGGGAGTTGTCAAAGATGGCAAGTGTGTTGCGTGTTACTAAAATTCTTAAATTGAATTAGACTTTTTAGTGTAAAGGTTAACACTTAACTGCACTGAAGTTTCATTCCACCACAACCTTGTTGACTAGTAATACAGAATCTAGTTTATTTAACTGTCTAAGATTAGTCATGTGTGATTATTAGAGCCCGAACAATTAATCTGTAAGCCAATAATATTTAATACAAGTCTTTAACAGACATAACATGTAGGTATCTGTTTATTTCTGATAAACTCTGATATGAATACTTACATTTTTCGGAATAAACAATGATAAGATGGCCATTTATGTTTATATTTCATGACCAAAATTTCCTTTCTGAATTCAAGTTCTTTATATTTGGTTTATGGTTATACTTTGAAATATCAAGCCTCAAATAAATTGTCACAGAGCTTGAAAACCTCATCTCAAGAATCATTGCCAATTTTTAGACTTACATACATACAACGGCTAGAATTATAAATATTTTACTCCCTCATCGGTTGGACTCTAGTAATAGGGGTAACTATAGTGCTAAGTAATATACCAAAAATGCAGACTTTACCACTTAAGCAGAAGGTAGAATTGTCAAGAAAAAAAGCAGAAGGTAAAACAACTCAAGTGAGAATAAGTGACTTTGGTTGGTTGTCACTCGTCAGGGTATAACACAACTGTATGAATGTAGCGTGGGAAATAGGAAGTCATGGTGTGTGAGTGTCTGTAATAGTCCAACCTAACAAAAGTAACAAGTCATAGCAGAGGCACTATTTTTCCCTTTAGTGACTAATATTAGAAGTATTATTGCTATCATGCTAAAAGCAATAGCACTGCAATACTAAAAGCAAAACTGAAAAATTAGTAAATAAACCATAAAATGAAACTATAGAGCGGCAATATTATAATATGTATAGTTGTTCAACTTTTGAATTCATACATTCATTGCTACCCTTCTCAATCACAACAAAGTGTACTTCGTCTTGTTGACCTAACGTTAGCTTGAATAAATCTTAGCTCAGCTGACAGTAGAGCAGTTGTTGAAATGTTGCCAAACCTGCATGAATTGGGGAATGTAACCGGATTATGTAAGTAGTCTGTAATTTTTGGTGTTATTCTTAGACTGAAAGCAATGATTTCCAAAAATCAGTCAGAGACGGGTAAGATGTAGAGGTGGCAGGATTTGAGGGCGAGCCACGAGTGGTTGAGTGACACGAATGAGAGAAGCATCAGTATCTGCAACCTGGGTTTATAGCCTCACAGTTACTGCTCCCTTATCCTCTCAAGTTGGACTGAGGGCAGATTAGAAGCTCCGGTGACTCAATTTTGCCTCTTGAGGTACAAAATGGACATGGTCCAAGGGTCCAAAAAGGAGTCATAGTTCATGTAGACGCCTATGGCCGAATTGAAATAAGACTCTGTGGTCTGCAGAGGTTTAACACTATTTGCGGCATCAGCTTGTCCCAGTCCTAACACTGCCACCTACCAACAGAGCTACAGTTGGAAAGGACGGGAAAGTTTTAAAGCCCCTTGGTTTTTTAAAGCTTGTTTAGTTGTTGAAGCTTTATACTAGAATTTAACAGTGCAATCATCAGACGTTTTGGTCTCGTTGCTTGCCACCGCTATTAGCTCTTTGAAAAAATGGTCACCAAAGCGCAATGAATCATGGGATAGGTTGGCCTGAGAAGTATCCACCCGTTGCTTGGGGATGAAAGGATGCATTTGTTGGCTGCATTTAAGGGAGCCTTAGAAATGGTTGCGCTGTTGTGACACAATCAATCTTCAAATGCAGCCACAGAAGGAGGTTGTCCATACATTGCGACACAGCTGTTGTCTTTGACATAAAATCAAAACTATTATTTCTTCATTGTCTGTTTCAATATAATTCTTACTTATTCCCACTTTTAAATGCACATTGAAAAATAAACTAGAGTTGAGATCAGACAGTTGACACTGTTTGCTGCCAGACAATGTTTTGAGGCAAACATGTTTACCTTTAACAAGAGGTTAGCCGTGGTTAAGAGTCAGTTCTTGTTGAGGCTACATTTAAAAATTACAGAGTGCTAGTGCCAGCTAAATGAAAACGCTGTCTAGCTCTAACTAATGTACAACCCCCTTGCTGCTAGTATTTAACTTCATGCTGAGAAAGGAGGTCTGGTGTTTGCATGATTCTCAAGCACGTAAAGCCTGAAACATGCTTCTGCGACTGCGTCTGCGTCTTTTCACGCCGCTGTGGCGCAAGACTCGTTTTCATTCATGCTTCCCCAACCGTTGCGCGTCTTACAAAGCAATTCCGCGCCAGTACACTAGGCGGAGTAATGCTTTTTGTCGAAGACGACGTTAGAGACGCCTTCTTTCTTCTTCGTCGATTGTTTATTTACATAGCCACTGCGGCTCCTCGTAGCCTTTTTCTGGCGGACAAATCCGCCAGTCAGTGACAGGTTATACAAGTGATCATACTATCGGATATCTTCTGCCAAGTGCTCTTCTATTTGGTCCATATTCGTTCTTCTAAATCTTCCGCGATTGCTGCTGGTATTATGGGGCATGAAACCGGAAATGCAGCTCCAGAAGGGATGTAGAGCAGACCAATCACAGCCTTGCGGGCTGAGTGAGCTTGCGGAGCTTTGCCGTAAATTTTAGAAAAGGGGGTCGACACCCGTCAGCACGTAAGGAGGGATACATAAGCACGTAAGGGACCCGGAAGGGCTCTTGCGCTTACGGGCCCGTGAAAACGCAGAAGCATGTTTCAGGCTTAACTCTGCAAAACATTACACATTAAACCAAGATGCACAGACCATTTGAAGCCCATTCAGATTATTGAGCCAGCCAAGCAGCACAGGTTGTCTTTGATTCTATGAATGGTCTGTTATTCAAAACAGAACCCAGCTATTTATAAATATATTCCATTAAGCTTGGAAACTCGTAAGTTGCAGTGTGAGAGAAAGTATTACAGTGTGCTTGTTACATATATTACTTGGTGCACTCCAGCATCGAGCATGGTAAATGGAGCCATGCTAGAACAGACCTGGTATTAACAACACTGGGAATTCACCAACTGTGTCGATGCGCCTTGAGATCCGATCGCCTAGACCAATTTCAGAGGTGATCTTGGAAGCATGTGGCCACATTCTAGTCACTTTTAAAATGCAAGTAGGTCCCGGGTCACATATGAAGCGCTATCTACTCAGCTGATATCCTCTGACCCACTACAGTATTAAATGGGTAAAATCTTTCTGCATAGCAGATCTTCACGCAGCTCATTGATTCATTCAGCCTCTCCGGACTCAGCCTCCTGTCTTTCTCTCTCTTTTGTGCTGACACAATTAGACTGACACACACACACAAACTCAGACTCATCTGTAAACTCAGACTGGGTTAAAACAAGAATATTTGGTTTTTGCTACCACAAATCACCCACCTGGAAAAAAGCGGATCCATTCAGAATGCATTTTAATGCCAGGTCCAAACAAACAAATTTAGCACTGTCCATTTGTGATCGGAATCTCTCAGGACAGATTTCAATACCAGTTTTGACCAAGGCCTTTGACATTTTGAATCTTACGGTGTGAGG
The DNA here is from genome assembly GCF_949316205.1 of Platichthys flesus. NCBI lineage: Eukaryota > Metazoa > Chordata > Actinopteri > Pleuronectiformes > Pleuronectidae > Platichthys > Platichthys flesus. The sequence continues at coordinate 20,347,842 of NC_084956.1, read as the reverse complement.
GACTATAGTAAAGCCTTTCAAAATACAACACACAAATATGAGCCCCATATTTCAGCCTAACCTAGTGTTTGTCCTACATTTCATCACAATGGGTGCATGTGACATTAAGTTAGAAGGGCATTACCATCATGATTAGATCCTGGTTGAAGGCATAGCATGCTACATGCTTATTAGCTCACTAACACTGATCAGAATAATGCTTGGTACAGAATGCTGAAGACATTTTTTCAATATTCTTTATTCAGTTTGGTTTAGTTGGTGTCCTTTTTAGTCTAACAACCTTAGTCTGGTTTGTGACGTTTAATTCTACATATTATTTTATTACATTGTCACTATGTTGTAAAAAACTGAATGTATTAGTAAAATATCTCCCCTCTTTTGTTTTTACTTACTACAGAAAGAAAAGGTGTACATTGGGAAGCTGAACATGATCCTTGTTCAGGTAAGTCTTTAATACTAATAACCAGTCTAAATAAACTGTTTTCAAAAGCGTGCCATATATTTCAGCTGATTTTACACTTCAAACCCCCTGATCTGATGTAATGTTTAGTTTATGGAATAGTAAAGATAGTGTTTCTCTTTTCTCCACACTGAAAACTGTGATACTTCAAGTCAGTCTGCAAGAGTGTTTTTGTTTTTTCAAATGAACAGCATTGTCTGTATGATGCCGGCCATTTTTGTGCTCTGCTGAAACACTGCAGAGTTTCCCTAAGCCGCACATAGTTGTGTGTGAGTATATTGTGGCAGCAAACTGTTTCAGTGAAGTTATCCACACTGACAGGGAAAGAGTAGTACACCGGAGCACAGAACCCGTTTCAACACTGCAACTTGAATCCTACTCACTGGCCAGGACAATTGGTAGAGTACTAATAACCACATGTTAGTTTGGCAAAATGCATACTGTTGCTCAGTACTTCCTGTTGGAAAGTCCTGAGTCGTCAAATGGCAAATCAGAGTTGGCATGTTTAACAGCTTTTAGGCGGATGTAAAGTTGAGGTGGATGACATAGTGCTAAACTGTAAGTTTGTTTTAGACGAGCAGTGATTTATTCCTAATGTTGCTGCTTGGTTTATTGATCTTGAATTAATAGTCATTCTAGACTACATTGAGGGGGCAGTGTTATCCATTTATAACCTTGACTTGGGCAGCATTCCACAATCCAAATTCCCCGGCCACAGTTTTTTACTCTTGAGAATAACTTGAAGTATCTCTACACCGTTGCCTCACTGTAGAGCTTTGTGCAGTGCATTGATTTGCTCAAACCCTCCTTGTCTCTCCTGCTCTTTCAAACAAATTTAGCACACCTGTCTGTCATGCTCAGAGAAATTCCACTACATCGTTGGGTCCAATGAACCTTCAAAAAATGTATGACAGAGCTTAGCATAACACCAGTTCTCTTTTTGTACCTGTTACTCAAGGTGCACACAGGATTGTCTATCACAGAATAAAGTAAACTGTCACCAAACTATATGGGAATCACAGGGGTGTAGGGGGGTGTATGTGCACAACTAGCCGGGGATTTTAACAGATACAATAAATCATTTTCTCACTCTCTCCAAATGTTGTGTCTGTGATACACAGTACTGTACAATTCATATAAGAAAGAGATGCTGACTGTTGTTATATAAATAGAATTTCAGGATAACTGTGGATTTTACAATGCTGCTGCCTCATTGCTCCCCCTCAGTTTTTGTAATGATACTTTTTTACCTGAAGATGTCAGTCCTAATTAGTCTATGTGGCTCAAACCGTCAGTGACAGTTAGGTTCACAATTCCTTATTAAATTTGAATAGTAATTCTTCTCAAATGTCTCAGCCGATGTGTGAAAATTCATGGTTGGGGCTTGATGCCAGATGCAGGAGAAGCACATATTCTTGTTGAATGTAAACTGGGATATAAGATCACTAGTCATTGTTCATGTAGCAGTTGTCAACCAGAAAAGTGGCACGATATAAGTACACAACAACAACATATTATATAACACATAGTCCCAGTGATAATTGTACCCTCACTTGAGGAAAGTGCTGCATCCTGTTAATGCTCTGCTGCAGAAACAAGTGTGTGCGTGCTTGTGTGTGCATGTCTGTCTGTCTGTCTGTCTGTCTGTGTGAGTGCATGTGTGTGCGTGTGTGTGTGTGTGCGTGCGTGCGTGCGTGCGTGTGTTCAATGTATATTTGAGAGAGGGAGGAAGCTATTGGCTCACTGGCTACACGAGTGACTTGGCATTAATGCCAGTGTAATGAGTCACTGCTTGCGTCAGCGTTGTTTTGGCCTTGAGGGACTGTAGAGCTCCAGATTCCACTCTCATACTCAGGAAGGCTGTGCTCCAAACATGTGTGTCCAAAATTTTTGTAACAGTGTGGTGTTGGCTTGTTCTTGTGTACATGTCATACAGTCTGTGACATGTCTACAGTCTATTTACTATTAAATGCTGATAGAAGGTTCTTCTGCAAGATTAAACTGTGGCACGAACTTGTCTTGATATTGAAGAAAGGGATCGTTATTTTAGCAGGATTCACAGATTTGTGAATTATTTTTTAACTCTGATACATGTGTGCTTCTGTGTCTTCAGATCCTGAAGCAGGAGTGGCCCAAACACTGGCCCACCTTCATCAGTGACATTGTGGGGGCCAGTCGTACGAGTGAGAGCCTTTGTCAGAACAACATGGTGATTCTGAAGCTGCTCAGCGAGGAGGTCTTTGACTTCTCCAGTGGTCAGATGACCCAGGTCAAGGCCAAGCACCTAAAAGACAGGTCAGCAAGCTGCAATGTTTTATATTAAACCCTGGGAAGAAAATCACCTTAAAGAAATGTATTCTGATTATAATATCGGAAAGACATACAAATTGCTTTCATCATTCTCCTCATTATCCTTGCAAGCCCACAGGGTGTAGAATATCATTAAAATCTGATTTCTAAATATTCAGCTTAATTAATTATAGTACTAATAAAGCATTTGTCTGTCCATTGAGTTTCACCAAATTTAAAGAGTCCAAACTATTGCAGCACTTTCAGGTCATCAAAAAATGATCTCAGTGTGATGGCATTTGGAAATATTACAGGCAGTTAATCCAATAATTTCATGATGTGATCTATATCTAACACAGCTGCAGGCAAACAGCCTTTGTCATGCCCTGACTGCATGGCTGCATTTGCCATAAGCTATTGAGGCCTTTTATTACCACAATGTTGCATTTGACAAGTCGATCAGTGTTATTCTTATAAATTATATGTATTTGATTTGATGTGATGCAAGGCAAATCAAAGATAAATACGCTTTTTTCCCTCATATCCAAAGACAGTTGTCTCCTGTTGAGCTCAATTGATTGTGGTTGGTGTTTCATTGCATCATCAATGTATTGCTCTGGTTTGCCTACAGATCATTTTGCTTCTTTCGTATTCAGATGTTCCCCAGTCATGTTCACTGGAGCTGAGGTCTTGTAACTGAGGGGAAAAGCTGCTCATGTTAAGTTTTATGAATCTCTGAATGTCCGTGACAGCTGTGGCCAGAGGCGTTATCTTTTCAGGTTGTCTTTCCGTCTGTCTCATTCTCATGAACGGGATACTTTTGGAAAACCTCCAGGAAACTTCTTTAAATTTAACAATAACGTCCAATTGATCTCAAGAAGAAACAGATGACAGTTTACGGTCAATTGTCATAGGTAGAGGGCACTTTCACCTCACATTCTTCTGAAGACAAGATATTTGAAATGCCTGGATGGGATTTACTCTGCTTTTACTTTATCACTAGAGTATAATTTATCTTTGGTCTCAGCACTGTCACAGACTTCATACAAAATTCTACTTAACGTTTTGTGCACTGTTATGTCTTCTTCTTGTGTGCAAAGTATCTTCTAATGGGTAATAATAATTTCACTTTCATTAAATAAAACAGGGTTAATATGCAGAGGCTTTTTTTTCAAATGGAAAATGTCATATTGATAAGTGAGTGTTAAGAAAATCAATCACATTCAGTAAATACATTGTAAAAGAGAAAATATTGTATGTAATGATCAGTTAAACAAAGCTCAGTAGGTGGCAATTTCATTAAGCCAGACATGTTTCACAGATAACATAAATATGTTTATTTCAACCTCAACATTTTGTTTTCAGGAGGATCTGTTGAAAATCAGTCGCAGCATTATTGTATGTAAATGTTTTATAATGTTTAATGTAAATGTTCCTAATAGTGTCTCTTTGTTTCTTTTAGCATGTGCAATGAATTCTCCCAGATATTCCAGCTTTGCCAGTTTGTTATGGTATGCACATCATCATCTCTTCTTTTTTTTTTTTTATTTCTGCATGGTTTTACAATGTTTTATTCTGTTACAAACCAGTGTTTATTCTTCAACTTTTTGCTAACTCATTGATTGCACCTTAGGAAAATTCCCAGAACGCCCCCTTGGTCCACGCCACTCTGGAAACCCTCCTACGTTTTCTCAACTGGATTCCTCTGGGTTACATCTTCGAAACCAAACTGATTAGCACATTGGTTTATAAGGTGTGAACACACACAATATCCCATAGCAACTTAACTTTAATTGCTTAACTGTTCCTATGTCAGATTAAATTATTGAAGAAAAAGCCTTCAACTGAATATCTTTTTCAACTGTTTCCAGTTCTTGAACGTGCCCATGTTCCGCAATGTGACACTGAAGTGCCTGACAGAGATTGCCGGTGTCAGTGTCAGTCAGTATGAAGAGCAGTTCGTCACACTCTTCACACTGACCATGTGTCAACTCAAACAGGTCGGTGCAGATTGAAACAATTCTGACAATTCCCTGTCTAAACTGCTGAGTAGAATTTAATTCTGAATATGTCTGTTTAGATGCTGCCTCTGAACACCAACATTCGACTGGCCTACTCCAACGGGAAGGATGACGAACAGAACTTCATCCAGAACCTCAGTCTGTTCCTATGCACATTCCTCAAGGAGCACGGGCAACTCATTGAGAAGCGGCTCAACCTCCGAGAAACATTAATGGAAGTAAGTCAATCACAGGGAAAACATATTTTATTTTCTATAGTGGAGTTACTGCTCATATGCACAGCCTGGAGCGGATTAAACAAAATAGTGCAGTGCTCGTTCTAATCCTGACAGTATGCTTGGGAGCTTCTTCGGAATTATTCCTTGTCATTAGTGAGTCCTCTTCAAACAGTTCTACAACATAATTTACTTTACCTCACTTTTTATTGTTTGTGTGCTTCTAATATTTTATGGGGCCGATTGACTTTGAGTTTATCAGACCTGGTTTGTGAAGATTTTATAGTCGCTGATTGCATGTTTATTCATTTTCTATTAATTTTGAATGTATCGTATTCGACACTGCACTTCCTATGACCACTAATAATACACATGCCAAGTTTAAAGTTGATCAGATTAACAGTATGGGAGATATGATTTCAACATACAGATTGACAGTTTGTGGAATTGATTATTGCATTTTAAAAACTCATGTAAACCACATTAATACTGTCATTGCTCCCTCTTTCAGGCCCTCCACTACATGCTGCTGGTGTCAGAGGTGGAAGAGACTGAGATCTTTAAGATTTGTTTGGAGTATTGGAACCACTTGGCTGCGGAGCTCTACAGAGAAAGTCCCTTCTCTACATCCACGTCCCCTCTGCTCTCTGGCAACCAGCACTTTGACGTGCCACCACGCAGACAACTCTATCTGCCTGTTCTCTCCAAGGTACAGCGCACAAACAGATATAGTCCACTAATAAAGAACGAACCATTTCCTGTACATTGATTTATTTAATTGGCATTGTACCTTTTTTCTCTTGATAATATTTAAATCCACACCAATGCAATCTGATACAGATTGACAATTACATTTTGGGATATAGTAACATGGCCATTAGCTGACAAATTCAACATTATATGAAGGTGAAGCTGACACAAACAGGTGGTGTTTAGAGGTGCAGTAGGGTTTCAGTGAATGCAAGCTCAGTCATAGCAGAACCAGCGGGCACTGGTCAAGCGACAAATACTTTACAAACTGCTGTCAAAAGAGTTGCTAGTTCCAATGATAATGAAAATCAGCAGTAAAACTAAAATAAATGTGTCGTGCACAAGTATCAAATAAGCGAGGCAGTTCTTCAACGTGTTGACGTGCTGACCAGTTTTTATCTCTCGCGACAGGTGCGTCTGCTAATGGTGAGTCGGATGGCCAAGCCAGAGGAGGTACTGGTGGTGGAGAATGACCAGGGGGAGGTGGTCAGAGAGTTCATGAAGGACACAGACTCCATCAACCTCTACAAGAACATGAGAGAAACACTTGGTATGTATCAGGAATTAGAGCATTCACTGACATTATTCTTAGTCCTCTTTTTCTTGGCCATTTTTTTTGTATATGTATTATTCAATTGATCATACCCAAAAAGAGTTTGATTTGTGCATTACTTCTAATTGATGTATCCACTTGGTCATATACAACCACAGCACTGTGCCAGTGCTGCTCAAGAGGAAGTGATGATGTGCCTGCTGAATAGTGTTTTTGTGTTTTTTTCATATGTGGAGTTGATCCGTGTCATCAAAATGGCTAATTCTCCACAAAGAAGAAGCCACAAAAACAGAAAACTTAGTATTTTGTCTGTGTGATTGCATAATCCAAATCATCAACATACCATTTTTAGCATGTGGATTCTGTAAACTTTTAAAATGCCAAAGAAGGGGAGGAGAATGCAGTGTGAAAAAGTCGGCCAATGGCATGTTTGTACTGACAGACTGCCAACAGTAAATACTGACTGATCACATCAGTCCAATAACAAGGTGAATTTTACTCGGTGCTGCTGTGAAATTTAAATATTGTTGGATAACCAGGTGGCACAGTGGCACTGTCTGTTGGCTGGGGCCTGTCTGTGCAAAGTGTGATGTTCTTCCAGTGTATACATGGATTTTTTTCCAGGTGCTCTGGTTTCCTACCACAGTCCAAAGGTATGCAAACCTGTGAACCTGGTCCACTAGGACAGACTGATTCTCTTTAGACGAACAAGAGGATAAGCGGTTTAAAAATGAAGGGATATTGGGAAAGATTAAGCTTTTATCTTTGTACTATCTACAATTGCGTGGTTGGAAAATTTATTCTAACTATGTAGTGATTGTGAAATAGATGAAAGATCAGGCTGCACTCACCTACACAAACTATCATGTAGTTATTTTTTTAGTTGGTCCTAAACATATTTAAGTTCTATCAAAGACTTTTTTTGATGATTATGTTGTTTAACAGTAGCTGTAGAGCACCAGCTGCTCTGATCGACTTTTGATGGATATATTGATAGATGCAACAGACTTTACTGGCCTTTTGATGTTTTTATTGTAAAACATTTCTCCGTTTTGCACTTTTGTTGTGTTTCCAACAGCTTTAGTCGTGGTTCATTTCTCTTATGAGATGTCCTCTTGACTTTTTGTTTAGCAGCCATGATACACTGAATGATACTAAGATTGTGCTCTGTTATCTTGCAGTGTACCTCACCCACTTGGACTACGCAGACACAGAACGCATCATGACGGAGAAGCTTCACAACCAGGTGAACGGCACTGAATGGTCCTGGAAGAACCTGAACACATTGTGCTGGGCCATCGGATCAATCAGCGGGGCAATGCACGAAGAGGACGAGAAGAGGTTCCTGGTCACAGTTATCAAGGTATAAAAAAAACTTGCGTAGAGTTTCTAGGTGATAGTGGAGATCCGGTAGCACTAGTCCATATAGGTAGTAATAAAAAAAAAAAAAGCTTATTAATTCTAAAAGTTATATTGAAGCAGTTCACCATCCAAGACCGTGTTTCACACATTCATGAGACAGAACAGGAGAGATGCTGGTGGTGCGGTGGTCAAATCTTTACAATTACTTCAAAAGATTATATAGAAGATCTTATAAACAGCGTGTACCATTTAAACTAATTTGACAGCACAACAAATACAATGTGCAGAAAGCAAAGGGTTCTGAATACTTTCTTAAGCCTGTGTACATTTACGAACACTAAATCCTGAGCCTGCGTTGCATGTTGTGTGATGCTGAGTTATCTCCACTGTCTCAGGATCTGCTGGGTCTGTGTGAGCAGAAGAGAGGAAAGGACAACAAGGCAATCATAGCATCCAACATCATGTATATCGTTGGCCAGTATCCACGCTTTCTCAGAGCCCACTGGAAGTTCCTCAAAACTGTGGTCAACAAGCTGTTTGAGTTCATGCACGGTGAGAAATGAAAGACCATGACACTGATAAATGAATACAAGTTATTTTGAGAATCTCTCTATTTTTCAACATCATCCTCCTGTCCCTTCATCAGAGACCCATGACGGAGTTCAGGATATGGCCTGTGACACGTTCATCAAGATTGCCCAGAAGTGCCGGCGCCACTTTATCCAGGTGCAAGTGGGAGAGGTGATGCCCTTCATCGATGAGATCCTCAATAACATCAACACCATAATCTGTGACCTCCAACCACAGCAGGTCAGCACAATGACACAAATGTTTTTTTTTAATCTTTCGTAGAATTTGCAATAAATGTCAAACCTTGTAACCGAAATTCCGCTAACCCTAAATTAATCATCTCACTTGCTTGCTCAATGTTGCATGCTGATCATTTCCCCTATTTGTGTCCAGGTGCACACGTTTTACGAGGCGGTAGGTTATATGATCGGAGCCCAAACAGACCAGGCTGTTCAGGAGCACCTTATAGAGAAATACATGCTGCTACCTAATCAAGTGTGGGACAGCATTATCCAACAAGCCACTAAGGTAAGACACAAGTCTACTATTACCCAACTTATCAGTTTGTACATCTATAAACGACAACAAGAACAGTGTGTAAATCTATTACCATCTCCATGTCTCCTCCTGCCACTCGCCTCTCAGAACGTGGACATCTTGAAGGACCCAGAGACTGTGAAACAGCTGGGCAGCATCCTGAAGACCAACGTCAGAGCATGTAAGGCTGTGGGACACCCCTTTGTCATACAGCTGGGACGGATTTACCTCGACATGCTCAATGTCTACAAGTGCCTCAGTGAGAACATATCTGCTGCCATTCAGACCAATGGTAAGGGAGGTGTGTGTTTGTGATCTTACAACTCACTCATAACATGTCTGTAGGTTGATCTCATTGTTGTTCTTCTATCAGTTTGTGGGTACAGCAGCTCTGTAAGCAGCAGACACATGGAGATGCGCTCTATATGATCACTGTAACATCCTAACAAACCATTTAATGTCTCTTGACAATATAGCACCAGCAAATGACTCCTGATCTGACATACTAACTCTTCTGTGTTGCACTTGCACATATTTCGGTGTGATAGTGTTTTAATTCCTGTGAACAGATCAGCTCCATATTGTGCTTAGACTCTGACGCTTCATTGTTGTTATGGCATGCCGTTCTTTGTGTAACTCCAGCATTGCATCGGTGAGATGCCAGGTTTGAAAAATGCCCACATGCTGTCAGTGGCATGTGTTTGTACTTTGTATGGAAAGAGTTTATCAGGAAATGAAAGATCAGGCTGCACTAACCTACAAAAACTATCATTTAGTTATTGTTTTAGTTGGTACAAATATCACAAAATATGTACATCGGAGCAGGGGTAAATAGTCACATGAAAAATAATGACAATAATGTATTAGTAAGTTTGACTTTGTATCTACTGATAACAAAATTCAATTGTATGAAATTTAGATCAAAGATAACTGCTGAGCAAATAAGCTTTTAAAGGAAAGGTGGTAATTTGTGGTTGACACCAGGATCACCTGTAGGGGAAAGAAATATGAATACAGATATGCTGTGATGATAATGTTTGTTGGGAATGTCCATTTCTGGCAATCCTATTAACTTATTTGCATCATTGCTTTTAACTGGGTAAATATTATAATACCATAACTGAAATGGTGGTTTAAAATCTCCATGGCTAATTTATAATCTCAAAGTATATTTTATCCATTACAGACTCCTGCATGAACATAATATTAATGTTTTGCTGGGGAGCAGTTTGACATTTACCAAACTAAATTATACAAATGCAATCGGGAATACAGAGGCTCATAAAACGGCTCTAGTGCACGTTTAGCTTTTCTTCTCCATCTTTCTGTTTTCACGCAGTTTCACAAAACTCTGCCAGAATCGTTATACTAAGTCCTTGTTGAATGTTTTTCATACAGTGTGTTAATATGTGTCTCTTTTGTGTGCAGGTGAGATGGTGACAAAACAGCCTTTGATCCGGAGTATGAGGACAGTGAAACGAGAGACTCTGAAACTAATCTCAGGCTGGGTCAGCCGATCAAACGACCCACAGATGGTGAGAAATGTGGAAGAAAAACCTCATGTTTTTCTAATGTTGGCATGAAGGCCAATGGTCCATGTATGTTGGGGTGGTGACCTAATTTCACAAAGTAAAAGCATATCTTACTTCTTGAGTAAACAGCAGTGATATATTTGCCCGTTATGCATCTTCTGGGTATTGTCACTGTGCACTGTGGCAATCAATGAATGGTAGAAAAGAAGTACGGCTAATCCTGTTGGTATTTTTAGATCAAGCACAAAACTACGTTTCCTTGTGGAGGACTTGGTTGTTTCTGCCTTCAGCTTTGTCTTTATCTGCGTAATAACTCATGTTCAGTGTCTGTGTAATACACTGAGCAGCCACACAACTAAAACCGCTAAATGGTTTTAATATTGAAGCACATCAGGGTTCATCTGTTACCTTTTGCTTAAATAGTTTATTCTGAACCTTTAGTAATTGGATTAAAATGAATAGTTTGTTATTTACCATTGATTAAGTTAAAATACACTGATCAGCCACAACACAACATTAAAACCAGTAACTGGTTCTAATGTTGTGTTGTTCAGTGGATCATTACATCTTAAAGCACATGAAATAGGAGGCATGTTTACAGTTTACAAACTAGCTCCTGCCCTTCTTCCTCTGTTAGCATGTTGATCCATGTGGATCTCTCCTGTCATCCTCTAGGTCGGGGAAAACTTTGTTCCCCCACTGCTTGACGCCGTCCTCATCGACTACCAGCGAAATGTCCCTGCCGCCCGAGAACCTGAAGTCCTCAGCACCATGGCAACCATTGTGAACAAGCTGGGGGGACACATCACCGGCGAGATCCCCCAGATCTTTGATGCCGTCTTTGAGTGCACCCTAAACATGATCAACAAGGTGAGACTGTTAAGTATTTGCCATTTATTAGCACTATTATTATACTATATTAGCAACATTTTTGAAAAAGGATGTTGATTGATCACATGAACTGGGACTTTCATTTTGTAATAGTGACATTGTATGTTCTTGTGTATTTCATATATATTTATTCGTGCTGTCAAACAATTAAAATATTTAATCGCGATTAATCGCATTTATGTCATAGTTAACTCAAAATTAATCGCGATTAATCGCAAATTTGTATCTATTCTTAATGTCCCTTCATTCATTTTTTCTCCATAATTTTTTGGGGGTTTTAATGCTCTATCAACATGGAAAGGGGATTGGCGCGCTTTATGCAAATGTTTTATTTGATTGAAAAACAACATTGCCAAACAGGGCGGTACAAAATAAAATTATAAAGTGCACATTTCAGGTAAACAAAGCCTATAGTGCAGTTAAACTATGGCTTAATATTTTCCTTTTTTCAAGTTTGCTGTGAACATAGCAGTCAGGCCTCTCAAACAGACAAGCAACAAAATAACAAACAAAATACACAGGCAAGTGTCGGCCTACTTTGAAACAAATTAAACACAGAACTATGTAGGGCTATTTGAGTCCTCCCCATAGTTGTTGAAAATGTATGAAATAAGAAGCACCCTGTTTTTAAATAAATAAAAACATATAGCTGCAGCCTAATAGCTTAAAAATATATATTTTAGTTAGCAAAATATTAAAACAAAAAGGGAGAGCAGGTCAGACTGCAGATGAACACAGATACTGAAGCTCGATAGAAACCAACTGCAGCTTCTGCTCTGATCAAGAAGCTGCTGCGGTGATCTCTGATCAGCTGAGACCAGAGAATCTCTGTGTTTTCACTGTTTCCATAGTTAAGAAGCAGTCAGTCACTGAGCTCTGATCTCACTGTGTCTCCCTGAGCGAGTGAGCGGGGGCAGGGAGCGGGGCTACGGTGCGCTATCTGGAACCACACACACAGACACACACACACACACACTCACCCGCTCCTTGTACTTCATGACGGCCTGATACGATGATGTTTTAAAAATATTGTGACTAAGTCAACCACCAACATGCAAAAGCGTGTGTCACACGGCGAAAGCGTGAGAGTTGGCAGCTCTGCGTTAATCTCTCTATAAAAAAATTGACGGCATTAAAATGGGTTTGCGTTAACGCTGTTAATAACGCGTTAAACTGACAGCACTAATATTTATATATTTATATATATACTTAAATCTCCTGAAGGTCTGTGAGTGTAAATCCAACCTTGAAACTATTGTGTCAAATTACAAATAAATACAAAAATAAAATACAAAGTCAAATAAAAACTAAAAAGTACTACAATAAGTTTTCTACTTGAGTAAAGATACTTGCTTTTCATATACTTAAAGGTTCAACTGTGTAGAATTTGGTGACATCTAGTGGTGAAGTTGCATGTTGCAGCTGAATACCTCTCATCCCACCCTCACCTTCCAAAAACGAAAGAGAAACTGGGGAAGCCTTCAGTTGTCATATAAACTCAAAAGGAATTTAGTTTGTCCAGTCTGAACCGGTGGTATAGCTGCTGCAGGAGGCATGGTCTAATGTTACCTCCCTGTTCAGATTGGATCAGTGGACCAATCCCCTTAAAAAACTATAAAAAACCTCTTGAACATTGTAAAAATTCAGCTGTGTAGAACTAAAGCTATTTGTGGATACATGTAGTGCAGTAAAAGTACCGGAAAATAATCTACTTAAGGAAAGTACAGAGACCTGTGCTCCTACAGTAATGAAGTAAATGTACTTTGTTACATCCCACCACTGCTAAATAGCCACATTAACTCCTGGTGCTGATTCTTCTGCATGGAATAAATGATCTATACTCATCGATGCAGCTACCGTCTCCATCACCTCTGCAGGCTTGTAAACAATGTTTAAACTAGACCTCTTGAACTATATAGAAGGCGAGAACATATTGAAACAAGTGTTGTGTGTTTCCACCAGAACTTTGAGGAGTATCCAGAGCACAGGACCCACTTCTTCTACCTTCTGCAAGCTGTCAACTCTCACTGCTTCCCTGCATTCCTCGCCATCCCCCCGGCCCAGTTCAAACTGGTGCTGGACTCCATCATCTGGGCCTTCAAACACACCATGAGGAACGTTGCGGACACCGGTAAGACACATAACCATTTCGCTTAGGAGACAAAAGCAACAGTATAAATACTCAACGCCGTAAACACCACCCTTGGTTCTGTGTTTTCTCATGCCCTGACGACAGACGGTGTCAGACCTGGTATAATCTTCTAACAGTGAAATCTGTGGCTCACTTTATCTGTTTAAAAGGCAGAAATGTGACACTGCAGGTGCACAGTGATCCTTTACCTCAGCATTGTTCAGAGGGCTCGTATTTAGATCTCAAATCAGGCTCCTGGACCCAGACTAATGTACAGGTGTAACGGTCCTGAGGTGAGGAAGAAATGGAAAGAATGCTGACCTAAGGATGCGTTCATGTTTCTCATCCAGGTCTGCAGATTCTCTACACGTTGCTGCAGAACGTAGCCCAGGAGGAAGCAGCCGCTCAGAGTTTCTATCAGACGTACTTCTGTGACATCCTGCAACACATCTTCTCCGTAGTCACGGACACGTCGCACACTGCCGGTGAGTTCAGAGGACAGATGAGGGGACACCAAGGGCCCCAGGACCTGATCTTAACACCCTTAGAACGAGGACACAATTGGAAGTAAATGTGTTGGTGCTGTTGTGTGTATCCTGTAGGCCTGACCATGCACGCGTCCATCCTGGCCTACATGTTCAACCTGGTGGAGGAGGGGAAGATCACAACGGGGCTGAACCCTGCCAACCCCACCAACAACCAGGTCTTCATCCAAGAGTACGTGGCCAACCTGCTAAAGACCGCTTTCCCTCATCTACAAGAGTGAGTACACGCACGCGCGCGCGCACACACACACACACACACACACACACACACACACACACACACACACACACACACACACACACACACACACACACACACACACACACACACACACACACACACACACACACACACACACACACACACACACACACACACACACACACACACAGCTGTAGGTAAATCCTCACGGTGTCTGTGTTTGTGTTTCAGTGCTCAGGTGAAGGTGTTTGTGACCGGGCTGTTCAGCTTAAACCAGGACATTCCTGCCTTCAAGGAGCACCTCAGGGACTTCTTAGTCCAGATAAAGGTGAGGTTGTTAGAGTCATGTACAACTTTCAGTTCACACCATTTCAACTAGGTGTCATGATAATGAGTTTGAATAGAGAAACCTGAGTTTTTTTTCCTCTAAGGTACAGTATAAATACATCCTTGTATCTGTATTGTTTGTTTGTTAACGTGAATCCAACCAAGCTTTCTACGTCTGCTCAGCCTTTTGTCGCTTCTCACAGAGGTTATCAGTGACTACATAGTTTACTGGTTAGGTGCTGTTTCCAGAAATAAAATTTTCCTCCATGGCCAGGTTCCCTTCTAAATATATGGGAGGTTTGTGGCCGCTGTGCCAGTTTATTGTTGGAATAAATTTGTGTATGACAGTGATGTGATGATCCACTGAATGACATGTAGACTCGTTCTTGTCTGCTGATGGCTCCACTTTTCAGCTGTCCGGATCAAAGAAAGATCGTTTAATGTGCCGCTTTATTAGTGATTTTCCATAGCCTGACGTTGTCATACTGACAATTCTATTCAGAATGTGAGTATGATACCGCTCCATTGTGCTGTGATTATGGGGCGTGTTTCAACCGAACCAGAAAAAAAATGCCTCTTGTCTCAATTGGATAGACCTACAACCAATCAGAGCAACGTAGTATGTGACGTATGTTAAGCGACGCATTGTGAGTTATTTACCAACGCCGGGTTCACGCCGGACGCTGAGGCGACGCCAAAGCGATGCTTAAGCGCGGCGCCAAACCTTAAATAACAGCTGGCTCCCATCCACTCCCATGTTAAACCTTTGTGCGGGTCACACCGGAGGCTGAAGCACCACGCTGCACCAAGGCTGCCTCGCTCCGTGCAGCGATCGTTTCGGCGTCGAGTCTATTTTTTGCGCTTGATGCGAGTGTATCACACCAGGAAACACACTGAAAAACGATCTTAAACTATATTGATGACATATTTTATATGATATAAATGATCAAATATGCATCCCATACTTTGAAGTCCCCTTCTGTTGTCCTGGAGTTTTAATTTGACCATTGACATTATTAAATGACCCCCTCTGCCCATCCACTACAGCCACACAAGCAGTGATAAAGATAAAAAGGCTACGTATTCTCCACATAGGCTTGAGTGGAGAATACGTTCATCATCGTATAAAGCCCGCCCTGACAATCTGATTGGTCCGAACAGTTTCTGTTTTCGGGCATAATTTCCCCCCAACGGAGACTTTTTTATCGGCTCCTGCTTTCATTAAGCAGTGATGGAAACATGAAACCTGGGTGACGGTGCTAATTTGGCAAGACAGCGAGGTGAGAGAGCGTTCATGACGTCGAACATGACACACCGATGGAAAAAAAGAAAGGCCTTTTAAACCGAGTTTTCACACCTTTAAAAAACTATGTATACCTGCAAATTTTGTTGTAAAATAGGTATAATTCTAACAACTTTTTTTTATTATGATACAAAATATGATATATATTTACTTTCTCTTTCTCAAAGTAAATAGAATTATGTTATGTCACATTGAGCTTTATATTTCTGACATTTTTCTTAAACCAATCAATTGACCATAAAATGAATCAGCAGATGAATGATCACAAAAGGATCATTAGTTGATTCCCCAGTCAGGATTATACAGTAAAATGGATGTATGTATGGAGGTGAAGTTTGACTGAAGCCTTTCTTTCTCCTCCGCTGTTCTTTCAGGAGTTTGCGGGCGAGGACACCTCAGACCTGTTTCTGGAGGAGAGGGAGGCGTCGCTGCGTCAGGCTCAGGAAGAGAAACACAAGATCCAGATGTCGGTGCCAGGCATCCTCAACCCTCACGAGATCCCAGAGGAGATGTGTGACTGAGCAGCAGCTCAACCAAACTGTACAGTACTCCAGACAACCAACAAACAAAACAAACAAATAAACCCTGACCACAGCAAACACATCAAAACCCAAGAGAGGCACTTGAGTGTGGTGGGAGGCCACTCCCCCTCTGCAGAGCGGGGCCGTCCCACTGGATGTTTGTTGACCAAAACGATGCCAATCACATGTAAATGAAACCGCGTCACCCTGTGGCCCTTTTTACATAATCTGCATTTTTCTATGGGAACCTTTTGTGTGAGCTCTTTCCAGAAGAATCAATCTGAGCTTATGTTTTGTTGCTCTCTGTTCCATCTGACCTGCATGATGAGGTTGTAACGATTAGGACACGTTTACGATCTGTCTTTTTGTTTTCTCGTTCTGTTCCCTTCACCTTCCTCGTTCTTTTGCTCAGCTCTTCCTCCCCCCTCATATATTTGTTTATATATAAATATATTAAATATACAGTCAGAGCAGGGTTTTGGTGAGGACACCATATGTGTCACGTCGGCATAGAGGCTTCTAGACCTTTGGCGAGACAGACAGGAAGTGGCTCTTTTAGAGGCACACACGCCGCTTATTTGGTGCCCCACGGCATTGTGGGAGAATGTGAATCTAACAGTTTATGAATGAAGGCTGAGAGATGCTGAATAATATTTCAGCATCTGTTGCTACCGAGTTCTGCTTCACCTTAAAAAAGTGTTTGGCTGCTGCCGGCAGGAGTTTTTTGTTGTTGTTGTTGTTTTTAGGGAAAGCAAAACCGAATATGTGCATATCATCCCAATTGTATAGCATCTTTACTACCATGGGAATTTTGTTTCCTTTTATTTTATTATTTCTTTTTTGTTGTGGGTGTGTGCGTGTGTGCTGTCGCCTAGTCGACATCAGCGTTTTGTTTTCCTCTAAGAGGATTGTTGCTCATTTGTGAGCCTTGATTAATGGGATGTTTTACAGACGTGGCAGAGGTATTTATGGGTTCTTGGTTGATTGAATCTTTATAACAACTCCTGTTTAACTCAGACGGCTTTCAAGATTTTGAAATGTACTAATTTAGATTGTTTACCATGCAGTAGTGCTTCAAGACACTACCTTTAGAGCAAAATGAAAAATAAAAATGGGTTTACATTTAATTTTGTATTTTTGCATTTTTTTCATTTGTACCTGTTTGAGTTCTGTCCAATAAACAAAAGGCTTTTTGTCCACAGAGCAAATGAAATGCCAACGAGTTTAATTTGGAAAAGAATGTATAAATCCAAATAAGTACCCGATCGCTTATGGCAAATTTCCCTTCTCAAGGTGTTACATTTGTTGTGAGCTTTTTGAACTGATTAAAGTTGAGAATTTTATAACCCTGCCTCTGCTCAAATTTCTTTATTTCACGACCGGGACACATATTTTATCACCATTTGTTTCACAAATTCTTCATAAATACTAAGATGTAAATTGAAATGCTGCAAAAAAATAAACAAAATAATCATGAATATTTAATCAACTGTCCAAACGAGGCAGAAGCTCAAACTAATGTTCAGGTAACACTTGAGTGTTGTGTGAAATGAAGCTCAGACTCTGCAGTCTGAATAAATCTGAAGCAGATGAGGTGATAATGCCTTGGCACAATCCTGGGATGTGGAAAAAATAACTTTACACTTTATATTTTCACTCTCTCAACAGTTCATGTGATGTTCAGGATGAAAACTTCCCTGACAGATGCCTGTAACATCAATTACTACTGAGCTCATTTCACTGGGCCTTTTTAATATATTAAATTGATGTAAAATTAGTTCTTATCATACAGTCATTAAAGTCAGAATAAACAAAATATATTAAGATAATAGTAACCATCTGTACAGACCTATGTGGTTTAAAACTATTCTTAATGTTAGTGTACTCAAATCAAAACTGTCTGGTCTAACAGAATATTAGGGTCTCATCTCAACATCATTAAACCAAATCATTGTTTCTCCAACAATGTTAACTTAAGAAAACTTAAGGAAATTAATTTCCTAATAAAAGACAAGAAGTTAACATCACATTATTGGAGTAAGTTTGCATTTTGGAAAATTAAGTGGAAATATTTTGTGAAAAAAGTTTAAATGTTAAGAGTAGTGACTGTCAGAGTGTTGCATCCTGGGAGTGCTGGTCTGGTTTCTCCTTATGAAAACACTTTTCTGCACAACCTCTCCAAAAACACTGATTATTACACTGGGTTTATGAGCTAAAAGAAAAATAATTTGCCTGTAGCTAAAACTGATTCCAGGGCAGAACTTCACCAGTTCATCTGCACAAGGTATTTTGTAATGTTAGAAGTTTGATATTTGAGTCTATTCTCAACATTTTTACTTAATTTCAATTTGGAAAAATGTTATCCTCAATAAACAAAATGCGATTTTAGTTTTGACATTTTTACTTTGTTCTTAAAATGCAAAATGCAAATAAAAATTCTCTTAAGCCTGGCTATGTATAAAAGAAACGTTGAATCATCAGTATTATGATAATTGGTTATGATTTGTTTGTGACATAAGACGGCATGTTGCCATCAATTATAAACTTTCTGGTTTTTAACAAGTAAATAGGAAATAACAATATATTTGTCGTTTGTCTCTGTGTAAATTCCAGATGTGGATCTAGACTCACCTGGACAACTGTGACCTGAACTCAAAGACACCTCACACACACTGTCGTCCTTTGGTACCACTGTGTTCCTGCAGCATCCCACTGCTTCCGCTCAGACACGTTTGGCCGCAGCTGGTGAAGTGTAAGGCGAGCCCGGTCACTAATCCCTGTTAACTTACTGGTATTACAGTGAAGGTTATGATGATGCTTTTCCAGTGAAAGTTGAAACACTCGTCTGACACCAGTCCAACAACCTGTCGGCTCTGATGCAACCAGAGAGGAAGCTGCTGGACCCGAACAGATATCTGTTGTCAGACTCTAAACTCGACATTGGACGTTGAGTTGATTTTTCTTTTGCAAATCTCAGATGTGGGTTTCCTTGTTTCCGGGGGCCTTTTCTTCTTCTGCAGTGGAGGGAGGGGGGTTTAGCTGTTATTAGCAGTAAAACTACTCTGTGCATGGGCTGCCTGTGGTCTTGTGTGGACTCAGCATCTCTCGCTCCCGCTCCATTACTGCTGCATATGTCTCCTTTGATGCTGCATATCTAACCATCTCTCTGGGAACATAATTCAGTCCGGCTGTACTGTAACTGGACCCCTCCCTCCCTTCCTGACCCAGATCCAGAGATCCTCAGCCATTCTCGGCATCCGCTGTCGAGGAGAAGAGGGAACAGCTGGGGGAGCCCCCACCTGCCCACCAGAGGGAAAAAAAGCCTGCTCTCTCTCCACTCTATACCCCGTTATGCTCTGCTCTGTGTGCGCTCTGTGGGCAGGAGCGGTTATTAATACCCCTGTGAGTAAGTTAGACAGGAAGAGCCAGGTTAACACACCCACTGATCGGAGGCTATCAAACAGAGAGGCTGGTTGACCCTCTGCCCAGGGGCACATACCAACCCTCTGCACAGGACTTTTACACTTGCTACAAACTGCACTTGTTCTTTTAGTCTCAGGCACAAGAATAGAAAAAAGAGAAAATAAAACGACACAGTTAGCAAAGAGTAAAATCCCCCAGATGAAAAGTGTGTGATATCACCTGGTTGTTAGACTAAAGCAGAGGGGACAGTTTGTGGTCTAACTGGGGCAAAGTTAACTTTCGAGGTCCCAGCGTCTCCCTGGAGGGGATATACTGCCACCAAGTGGACAACGAGCACAAAAGGAAGGTCAGTGTCATTCATGTTTTATTGGTCCCGGTGTCATACAGAACACTCACATTCCAGAACAGATGGAGCTGATTACACATCTCTCTATAAGAACTGGGAGTTAAAACCTTTGTTAGTTATTATAGCAACAGTCGAATCCAGACGTGTGCGCTTCGCTACATTAGACAATGAGAATTAGTGCAGAGTTAAATGTACTGACTGATGTGCTGTCTGTCACAGATCTCAGGTCGGATCTTTTCATATCGTCTTTTACTCTCAAAGCTTCACAGGCTCTAAACAATTCGATCCTAACGGTTCAACTTCATAAACCAGCATTTCTCATGTTGCACCTGCACTTCACTGGCTCCAAATGAAAACGAGATCCTGAAGAAACACTGAGGTCGTCAAAGTGCTTTTCCTCAGAGCTGAGCTAGATCCAGAGTTCTCCTTGTTTTTCCAAGGCTGGTCACAGCTGCACAAATACACAGCGAGCTGAGTGATAGAGGATGCAGTTAACGGTGATCCATACATAGTCACCTGAGATAAGCAGAGAGGGGGGGGGGTAAGGGTGATAGGATGGTCCACAGTTATAAGAGGTGGCCGTGCTGGAAAGGGCTGCCGGTAGGAAGGTACTTTCCACCACACAGGAAGATCTCGCCTCTTCCTCGTTTCTTCTGATCTGCCATCATTTCAGAGGCCTTCTCCCCACCGTGTCCTTTACGTTGTCCGGATCTGAGCGTAGCGAGTTTTAGATCTGAAGAGGCAGAAGATGTGGTCAGATTATGACATACAAGATGTACACATATGTGTTCGTGTGCGTGTGTGTTTGTGTGTGTTAACCTGGGTGTCTTCTCTGAACTCTGTCTGGCTTGAGATATACTTTTAAACTGCCCTTCCAATCTGGAGTAGGTTCCCCCTGCCGGCTGCAAAAACACACACACAAACAGGCACACAGTCCAAAAACAATCCAACTTCAGGCAGCTGCAACAACTAGAACAACTGTGCTCACAACAACAACCTCATGCTGTGAATAAATTCTGGTCACATTTCCTGAAGCAGTTTGATTCTACACATGTGATGATTTGCCATACATACTGTATCTATCAGCAGACACACACAAACAGGCACACACACACACACACACACACACCTCTTTAGTGTCCTTAGATCTGCCCTGCTCCTCGTCTCCAAACCTCGTCTTCGTCAGGTGGCCGATGATCTCCACCATGCGACGCTGGTCTGGTTCATAAAGACGATAAAACAGTAATGAGTAGAACTAAACAGTTACAGTTTACATTCATGTCTTACTCTTCTCTAAATAAGAAGAAAAGACCTTCAAGGAATTTAATAAAAGGTACTTAGTGCATTTTGTATTTGTTATTTACAAAACAGTGTCGTGAAGTCACACTGACCTTGACCTTTGACCTTTACGATATAGTCAGAAATATGATCAAGATAAAAAATATCATGTCAGTTGACATCGATAATTATCACAATAAATGTCCATGATAATTTTTTTCAATGTAAAGTTCCAGACTGAAGCTTGTGGTTTAAAAATAAAGAAAATGACAAAAACTTGATAAACAACTAAACATAACATAACAGTCAATAATATGTTATAACTCCTCACGGTGCTTACGCAATGCTTAAGTATTATATCGATTTATAATTAACCTTTGTTTTATTGCTATCGATGAAAATTGTAATGTGATACTTATTGATTGAATACGTTTCTATCTCCACAATGATTGTTTCCAAAAGTTAGTTTCTGTCTAACCTGAAACAAAAGCCTGCTGAATAAAAGGCGGCCAGCAGTTTCTCCAAAGATCACAAGTGATGTGCTCTAAAACTGAAATATTCATGTAAATGTTTGTATCGGATGTAATGAAACTCCCAACTCACATTCCTGATAAATTCACAAAACCTAGCGTCACAGTGAAGTGAACACAGAGACCACAGAGATCACAGTGAGTGAAGTGAAGGTTCAAGTTTAAAGGGATTTCCCAATGTGTACTTGACATGTTGTGTGTTATTGGCCACATACATGTTCTGTGAGGTAACAGTGACTTTAACCACAACTGGACAGTTGTAAATGTCATAATAAAATAATCAAGTAGGACTCATTCTGCTATGAATATATATTATACATGACATGCCTAAAAATATAGTAGTATTAATAACATTGACTTCCTGTGGACGCCTCCTTTACCTTCTTCTCTCTGAGCGTCCTGGTTGTAGCGCATGGAGCGAGAGCTGTCCCACTTACTTCTCTGAACGCTCACTCTACAAAACACACACCACAGGCACCAGCGTCAGGCACATCTCATTCAAACAACCGACACGAGCACTGAGAAGCAGCACTAACAGCGTCAGGCAGGTAACTACTGCAGCAGATACACAAGTGTGTGAGAGGAAAATGTGCGAGGAGGATGGTGTATGCAGATGAACTCACACGAAAGGTGTGTTGTCCCTCGTCTGTGACTGCAAGGGATGAAAAACAGAAGAGTTAAGGATTTCAGACACTAAAGCGTAAACTACTGTTCCAGCTGCTCCGTGTTGTTTGAGCAGGGATAAACAAGAAGAAGTGAAAATGCAGTTTGTTATTGAATTTGACAACTGTGTCACTTTAGGCAGATGTTTTATAGCAATCATGCATAAATATTAGAGACGACTGTGAGTTAACATTCTTTCCAGATGAATTATTTGGCTTGAATTAACTTTATGTATATTGTACGATGGGTCTCTTAAAGGTAAAATTGCGTCATTATAAAAGTAAAGTTTTAAATTTGCGCAGGTAAAGTGCTACTATTACAGGAATAAAGTCATACATTTGCAACAATAAAGTCATAATATTACGTGAATAAAGTCGTACCCTTTGTGAAAATTAGGTTGTAATATTATAGAATAAAGTTGTTAATTTGAGACATGTAAGTTGTTATAAAACGGGAACAAAATTGTAAATTTGAAAGAATAATTGTAGTACATTTGCGATAGGAATATGCGGTATTTTGTTAAGTTATACTTTAGTTTAAGTTTCGCAAATAACTAAATACATACATATTGTAAGTATCAGGACTTTACTGTGCAAGAAACCAGTGGTCACATGGGCAGAAGGAGTGAAACTCTGTTGAGCATAAATTCTCCTTGCTGCTTATTTCCTAAAATGTTCTTTACTCATAGAATATTTTGCCTTTTGCTCATTAAATCAGAACTTCATTCTTGTAATATTACAACTTTCTTCTCAAAATCTCAGAATATTAGTTTCTTCATATGGCCCTGATACTCCATAGTAATATTGTTTATCTAACTTCATATCAAATGTAAGGAACAATACTGTGAAAAACCAAGGTCTATATCAACATTGAAGACGTTTGTATAATTGACACACCCTGTTACAGAACTTTCTCTGTGCAGCTTCCTGACACTGAATTAAAGACCAAAGCAGTGAACACGTCCAGGTTTCCCTCTGCAGGGGACTGAGGAGTGTGGACTGAATATTAATGAAATCACTGACTCACTTTCTCTGGTTTGTCTTTGCGTTGGAAGTTGGGAGAGGACATTTGTTTCTTCAGAGGTCTGTGAGCCTTCTTTGCCTTCTTAGCAGCTGGAGAGAGAGAAACCAAACGTTATATCAACAGCATCTGACGCCACCTGCTGGACAAACACAGCAACTGTTTTATTTTCCAGTCCTCAAAATGCAAAGATTGGAACAATGAAATGATAAAATGCAGACTGAGAGAACAACAGTGATGAAGTGCTCTAAAGAGGTAAATCATTTAAACTACAACAAGGACTCTGTGTTCAAGAAAAGCTGCTGCCCGAGTCAATGGAACCAAAATTCATTGAAAACTAACAAACATTTTTGATGTATATTATATATTTGTGATTAAAAACAATTGTGACTCAAGCACAATTTTTTTTTCACCCATTTATATCTTGGTGTCAAACAAACACTTTAAATGCTGATGAGGAGAAGTGAAGTAAAATCTGTCATTTCTGTCAAAATAAAACTAATTTTGTGTTTCAAAAACCGAACTGTGTAGCACTGAAATCACAAATTAAATTCTTAATTGGTTATAACTATAAGTAACAACTGATTCTAGTCAAGTATAGAGTATAATACCATAAGAAAAGCTTGTCAATATTTCATCTATCATGAAATCGATTAATACTTATTTTGACTGCAGATCAAAATAAATTTGAGTTAGTTGAATTAACAATTATCATACAAACATATATTATACTATTAGTTTATGTCTAATTATCAGGGAAGATAAATAATTGTAAGTCTGTGCATGAAGCTTTGGGAATAAGGACACAAAAAAATAGATTTGTTTAATGATAACATTTTCATCTGGAGTCTTATCTTCACATCTGCACTGAAATGCTGACGGAATACACCAACTGTTGTTCTGCTTTCATGGACAAATGCTAAGCTAACCACGCCTATATAAAAGTATCTATTAACTTTCAAATAAAACCTATGTGTGGCACCTTGTTTCTTGGACAGCTCCTCTTCATCCCCCACCTCATCTTCAGTGACCTCTGACCCCGTGGTGTACTCCTCGTCCTCTGACAGAAGAGACTGGTGCCTCTGAGAGGTCACACACATAACCACTCAGTTGCTTGATGAAGCTGACATTAGCCGACATTTTGACTGATCTAAAAAAGGGATCTCAGTAAAAGAACCCATCTAGAATTCCCTTCTAACAAAATAAACAATCCCAGGTTAGAAGCAGACACTGTGTAATGAAGGGAATGAGGGGAAAAGTCCTACCAGCTGCAGACTCCAGTTTTTCAAGAGGGAAAACTGGTAAGAAAGAGAAAGTAGCTGAGGTCAGAGGGAGGAAATGAACCGAGGCAGAGACACAAAGGTGAACAGATGAAAAGCATCAGGCGGACAGAGAGAGGGAGACTTACAGTGCTGCCGTCTCCTCTCAGAGGTCCAAGGAGTGTTGGCTCCAAGAGAACATCACAGTCCTGAACCTTCTCTGCACTGGACGGACTCTCCTCAGTACTGACACACACACACACACACACACACACATCATCAGAGGACAGTATTACCCTCTCACAACAACACTGCTTTAAAACAATAACATGCACACAAATACACGCTGGGAGAAAAAGAAGAAGTGTTGCTCACCCATCTACCGGTGGTGTGTTGGACACACACACTGCGTCTCTGTGCAGCAGCAGGTCATTGAGGACTCTGATCTGAGCTGAGGTCACCTCATCACAGTTCTCTTCATCAGGTAGGTTCACTATGTGGTCCCGCATCTTACAGCCCTGCAAACACAGACACACACATTTGATGATTTCCTCCTTTTACAAGAATCCGGCGCAGCAAACGCAGCAGCAGATTGAAGCAGCACTAAAAAAACGTCCATGTTCAGGGTTTATGTCAAAGTAACTGAGTGTCCTCCTCTTTTCCACTCGGACAGACATTTGCAGTTGGAATGTGCAGCAGACCACCAGTCAAGTTTCAAAGGTAACTACTCACAGCTTAGACGCTGACTGCAGATATGAATAAATTACCAGCAAGATAAATCACAAGTTAAAATGACAGTTATATTAAAGACTGCCAGGGCAGCCATTACTGAGTCCACCAGTTTTACTAATTATATGATGAGACAAATATTTATAAGCAACAAACTAGATTTGTTTTATCAATAAAAGCCATTCTAAAGGTTTTCATCAAACATAAGTAACTCGGCAACATCTATCTAATAATTCCAGAAATCTCTGTCAGTCTGTAGCTCTCATATCTCAACACTTTTCAACTTGATGTCTTCACACTAGGCATGAATGGGTCCAGTGAAGTGCAGTGTCAACTGTTGTGCAATTTGTGATAACATTTGAACAAACAGGTGAACAGCTCTTACTGCAGCAGGTCACTTTTACAATATCACAAAGAAACCCTGTAACCAGCATCACCACAGGCCAAACTAACGGCACATTCCAAACAGGCCTGTTTAGAATGGGCTCTGTTTTAGTTTCCATTGAATTGTGGTCCATACCTTGGGCATTCCAGTGGGGTCAAAGCGGAGAACCCTCTGGTTGCAGCAGGGATAAATTCCTGCACCATGCAAGCCCTTCTCAGCACCAGGGCCAGGGTACAGAACACTGTCTTGGTGGTACTTGCAGTGGGTCAGCTCTGCACAGACAAACAACTACACACACACAAAATGTACATGATAAATATGTCAGATTCATAGAATAAATCTCCAAAGTTCTCCTCGAGCATGTTCTTGATTTATATCAGTCACACTCTTAACTGCCTCATATGATCAATTTAAAAAACACACACTCACACACACAGACACACAGACACACGGACACAGACCCACACTAACACACACAGACACACACACTAACCTGTTGGCATCGGGAGCAGGTGAGGTAGTTGACTGTACCCCAGATTCTCCAGTAAACCAGGACCCAGGACTTGAGCTCCTCATATAGTCCACTAATGTAATCATGCACGTCCCAACTCCTCTGTCTGCAAATACACACACACACACAAAAACATGAATCATGTCCTCATACATGTGAAGCGGAGTCATGATGAACGAGTGCTACTAAAACCTTGTGTGGGTATAGATGATTTCTCCTTGAGCATCGACGTTGATTTTCCCTGGAACACAACAAATCTTCCTCTCTGTGTCTTTGGTCAGCATCTTCACACACAAACCACACCTGGGATCCAACACATGTACGACACACAATAACAGTCAAAATAATTAAGGCAACAGACTGAAGGAAACGTGAGGAAACCAAGAAGCTTCCTGCTCACCTGTAGAGGGTCGAGGCGTTGCCCGGTGAATCTCTGCTCTGATAGGTGGGATCGAAGAGACGCTCGATTTTCTTCTGGAACAACTTGCTTTAAGGTGAAAGGAAATAAAGAGAAAAAACAATCAAACATTGTTTGCTACTGCACTGTCATGCAGGGACGAATATAGACCTATATTTAATTCAAACACAGTGCTGTTGTATCACCTACTCGATGCCATTCAGATGCTGCGAGAAATGGCTGTTGATTAACGTTCATCAAAAAAACTCTGAACCAGGAGCAGATGGTAAAAGAATAATTCATCTAACATCAGTGCAGAACAGGCTCCACACACTGTCGACTGATCTCATATACACCACTTCAACCATTTTACTGAAACAAGTTTTTTCTGTTGATTGTTATTTCTTTGCGTTTTAATATCAAAACAACTAGGGCTACGTTGTAGCACTAACGGGCCCGAGCACAGGCGATTTCAAGTCAGTTGCAGTCGGTGAAGAGAGAGCGATCAATAACCAAGCGCACGCCTCTGCGTAGCATTCATTTTGCGCTCTGTGGCAAGGATACACAGTTCACTTCCTGTAGCCAGCAGATGGTGCTGTGATCTAATTTTGACGCCACGCCACGGTCACATGGTGTGACGAAAAGTTTAAATCCGAGCAAGTTTAGATCTCCATCTTGTTGTGATGACACTCAACAAAAATTTAAGTTGATCTGATGAAAGCCCTACGACAAGTATGTCAAAGTTAAAATGCGGAATATGGCCAAAATGAAACGATAGTTGTGATATTATGCTGTTTTTCAAACACTTGTCATGGAGCTCAGCGTAAGTTCAATAAGGAAGACTTAAAACCCCATTCAGATCAGCTGACTGCGGGCGGTCCTAAATATCGGGAATGCCCATGGGAGGGCTTAACCTGTATGCTGTCAGCTGATCGTGGGTGTTCCCAATCATCTAATCAGGCCCGCGCTGTTTCCTTCAGCCAGTCACACATCATGTGTCACACTTTTAAAATCCCTTTTCTTCTCTTCCTCAGCAGTGTCAATGCAGTGACTCGCCCAACCCCTCCTCCACCCCAAACTCCTCCAGTCCTGAGAAGAACATTCACCTCTTCCGTATCCCGATCACAGCTGACTGCCTAACAACATACTTGTTACTCATGGCATCCATTGCACTCTGTCAATCCTGGAAGAGGGATCCCTCGCATGCAACTCTTCCTGAGGTTTCTACGTTTTTCCCTCACGGAGGGTTTTTTCGTAGTTTTTCCTTACTCTTGTGAGGGTTAAGGACAGAGGATGTCACA
This sequence comes from Platichthys flesus, assembly GCF_949316205.1. Taxonomy (NCBI): domain Eukaryota; kingdom Metazoa; phylum Chordata; class Actinopteri; order Pleuronectiformes; family Pleuronectidae; genus Platichthys; species Platichthys flesus. The sequence goes on along the minus strand of NC_084956.1, from coordinate 20,319,791 downwards.
CTTAGGCAGTCCAATAGGACAATGCTCATATATGGATCTAAACAAACGATTGACCAATGAACCACCACCAGTGTCTAGACCCCTGGGGGGGTATTCCTGTACGACGCTCTGCTCCACCCCCTTCTAATACTGATGACATCACACAGGGGTCTAAAATGCCAAAGACTATAAATATTCGCATTCTCTGTGTACTGTAAACACAAAATAAACTCGTTAAATTGAAAACCAAGTCTCTCCTGATTGAAATGTCACTTACTTGCGAACAGGAGTCATTTCTCAGTGTCTCCTCCTCAGCTGTTTGTCTTCCTCACTGAGCTCAGCCACACACACACTGTCCACACACTGACTGAACTCTGTGTTGGTTGTTTACACTCACCTCTTGAACTTGTCCTTTTTGTCCCTGATGTCGTCCGCCTCGTTGTGGCTGAAGAGCTCGGCGATGCGTGTGGCCAGGTTGCTGTTGATGCAGTTCATGTTACAGGGTGTAGCCACGATGGTGCTCATGTATTTGTAGCAGTACTGGATACATTCATCCACCTAAGCAGTAAAAAAGGTAAACCGCTTTTACAAGAGCCTTTGACTTGGACTGAAACATTCATATGATCTCACCTTCACAAACACATTAAACAACACTGCTACAGTTTTAGGTCCTCTACTAGAACTTAAACTCCTGGAAGTAAAAGAAAATCTACTCTAACACTAACATCCATGCAACATCAACTATCTATGGGTCTCTTGTTTTTCCTGTTTCAGGAGAGGTTATAAGATGCAAAACATTCAATTCTTTGTATTATAAATATAAATGTAAATATGAAAAGAGAAATTTTACAAGAATAATTCCCTGCATTGCATCTGAAAAACAAGGGGCCCGAAGGACAACAACACAGTTGGCATCAAGCGTCACAACACTTACTAACGTATCCATCTTCAAGAACTCGGAGGAGATCAGGATTGAGATCACATTGCTGGGCTCTGTAATGGACAAACACCACATGACCAACCAAGCAAACCCCACAACCGACACACAACACAGAACACACAGCCAGTGGCCCAGCAAACACACACACCACATGACCAACCAAGAAATCAAGCACCGTCCACTGATTCACCAACAGGTGCTGAGAGTGACAGCTCAGGCGTTGCCATGAGGAATAACGTTGTGTCTGATGTGGTTTTACAGTTTTTCTGGAGAATTTTACCGAGCCGGGGTTTGTCCCTGTTTCCCTCTCCTGCGGAGTTCCTCCTGACGTAGTTCATGAGCCAGTCGAAGATCTGCACGTCACAGTGCACTGAGATGTCCACCTCCTCCCATCTCTGGGCGTCCACAGACAAGTACTCAGCGAAGTAACGCATCTCCTTAACGAGAAGATCTCTGGGACATGTGAAGTCCTGCTTCAGGTTCTTAGTCTCATCACACACGTGGATGACCATATTGGGACTGTGGGAAGAAAAGTTTAAATCTATTTTTTGCAATAGAGTCAGTCATTAAAACATTCTACTAAATAAAGTTTAACTAAGCAGGTTTACATACTAAATATGCAAACTTTTAAAATCCTATTTTCAAGTTTCACTTAGAGCAGATCTGTATGTTTGAGCAATGAAGGCGGCACCTTGTAAGGACTAGGAACTACTACTGCTTACTCTCTTGGCTTCTGAGGTCGGTCGTCCTCATCTACCGACACTCGTTTCTCTTTCTTCTCCACACCCCCCCCAGCCCTTCCTGAGAGGGTCGATTTAGAGCCTGGACGTCAAAAAAGAGAAAACCATCAATAACATAGCTACTGACATACATTTAACGAATCTAAATCATCTGGATGTTCCAGTAGTGATTACTCGTGCAGAAAGAAACAGACATCATCTATATTAAATAACTTATTCCTTAGATGACCCTAAACTGTGAGAGCAGAAAAGAAAATGTGTCATGAAAAGAAACTAAACAAGGTTTTTCTAAATCTGTATTGCTCAGTCTGTCACTGACCAACCTGTAACTTTGCTGCTGCTCTGGCTGTCTCCTGAGTCGACCGTCTCCCCAGTGTCCAGCAAGATAGACAGGCCATTGGAAGGGGAGGTACCTCCCTCTGTCAGAGTATTACATTGGTTGTCGACATGAGGGAACCCCCCTGTGTTCTTCAGCTCCTCAAATCGACGGGCACACTGCGAGATCACAGCAATGTCCACATTTGTGTTACTAAGTCATGGGATGATTGGTGTATGGATGGAAACCTTCACAGTCAACCGACATTGAGGTTACCTCCTTGGGAGTGAATCCTGGGACCAGCTTGGCGACGTTGTCCCAGTTTATGGGCTGGGGTACTTCCCACATAGAGCCCAGCACCATGTCCAAAACCAGGACGTTGTTGTCATAGGGGAAGTTGTTGTTGTCCGAGCAGTAGCGGCTCATCTCTACAGAGACAGAGATAAGAAACAAGTGGCAGTGTGTCAACAATGAAAAACCCTCACATCCAAATCAGCCTGGAAATGATTGGTTGGCCGCTCTGACTGATCTATCTTGATAATTGTTCCATTAATTTCAAGCAAGACTGATGCTCGCTTTAGCCAGCTTCCATAATGGTAAGTATCCGTACGACTTTGACCTTCAAATGGTAAATTAACACAATGTATTTAAATATTACAAAAACAAACTCTGATTATTCTAAACTACATAAATTATAGCTGGTCTACAATACAGAAGCCATACTTCTCACCAAATTTTAAGGCGATCAGTTCTGTCAGGGCTCCCTCTCTTTGGAACAATCACCTTGAGGAGATCTGTCTGGTAAACTCTTTAACTCTTTTCAATCTTTCTGAAAGACACATTTATATTTCTCCTGGCTCTGATCTTACTTTTTTCATCATTTTTTCCTGCTTTTACCATTTTCTCATTTGTAACACTTTCTATTTTTGTATTTGTGACATAATGGTTTGTGATCTTCTAATAGCTTTTATATCGTTTCCTGTTGTGTTTCCCTCAATTGTTTATTTTTAACGTGTAAACAGCTTGTTAATGTTTTTAAAGGTGTTACAGTTTTGTGTTGGAGATTTCTGTTGAATAAGGAGCACTGTCAACACTGGTCTTTCTGGGATTTTGTGTGGCACCTGCAGATTAACTCACATCACGTGCATGAGATGTGAAAACAACACAATATTTTGGTGGTGACAAGCACTTCAGGACATCTTGTCTTGTCGTTGGATGTGCAGTGAAGTGCTGGCGCTCACACAAGTGTGTCACGCAGAAGATAGTAAAGAATTCTGTGACGGATGAAAAGACCATTTACTGTTTCACATAAGGAATAAGAAGGTAAGAAATTACATCAGGCTTAGGACCTAGATTTTCTTATACTGTGGCAGAGAGGCGGTTGTTCTCTAACCAGACGGTATATGGTTTGATCCCAATCTTTCCCATTTGCATGCTGAAGTGTCCTGGGGCAAGACTCTGAACCCTGAATTTTCCCCTCCTAGAAAAAGTGCTGCCCATAGATGCACTGTATGAATGAATGGGTGAGTGACACTAACCTGCTGTGTTCTTAAAGACAAGAGAAGCTATAAATACAGAGAAATAATCTATCCACTGGTTTTGTCTGGTGACCCACTGCTGAGTAACGCATCCCTAGAAGACTGAGTATTGATAACTGTCATTGCCATGACATCCTGAGGGCTCCGTGCTATCAGATCGGACATACGATGAGTCACATCGTTTATAACATCTGCACATTTGCTGGTGCACGTGTATCACGCACATCCAGCGGTGGTGAAGGGGCAGGCCGAGCCCCTCTGTCCTGCTGCTCAACATCTGCTGCGGGTCACATACAAAACAGCAGCTTCTCTCCACATCCCTCACTCAGACACACGGAGGACATGATGTTCACTCACTTGTCGTCCCAGTCAGTCCTCCCCCGTCGCGTGGTTCTGGGTTCTAGGCTTCAGCTGCTCTCATGGCGGTGTGTGAGGATGATGCTGCGGTCCCCTCCTCCTCTACCGGCTCCCTGCCTCCATTGCTAGCTTACTTTGCTGGACAGCATATGCTGCCTTCGGGAACTCCTCGTAACACTCCCGATCTCCAGCCCACAGCGTGCGTCACGACCATAGATGGTCACGACTGCACCTATTAAAGTTGCTCAGATGTTTCTGTGCTGTTGTGTCAACCAAATAATAACAATGTATTAATAACCGCCATAAACTAGTTAATACATAATGTCTCAAAGGAGAACATTTTTGCAAGAATTAATTATTTATACGGTAAGATATTTAAGAAATTTGGAAATAGAATTAAATCTTTCATCCCTATTTAATGAACATATTCTAAATTCAGCCTCAAATAGACTACTGTACAAATCCCGACAGTCCTTGAAGGCAGCATTAGCTCCAGCTATCATCTAAGCTAAAGTAGGAAGTGTCACACATTTTCAACTAGGTAGGAAAAGACGCGTGTGGTCCACAGCTGCTCTGGGAACATCCAAACTTAGTGAACTAGTCCTGGGATAGAAACAAACAAACTGTTGAATAAATGCGCAGTCGGATCTGCAGCGGTGACTCGTCCCTGTTGTCGCACTGCAGCAGGTTCAGGCGTCCCGTTGCTTAGAGACAGAGGTCGTAAACCTGCTGTTTGTACAGGAGATCCTCCTTAAGACCTTTAAAAGTGTCACGTAAGAAAAGGTTTCATATAAATTAAACTACTGCTACTACTTATATTAATAACACTTATAATAACAACACTGATGACCTTAATAATTCTGCACTGAATCCTCCTTAGAACTTCAAAAGTGCGACAGGAGCATTTTTAGACTGCACCAAGTTGTATATTCTCCTAAATATCAGTCCCCTAACCCGGACAATTGTTCATCAAGCTCCATTCATTTTTCTCTGAGAAATCAAGGGAAATGTTTTTAAAATGGAAAAGAACATTGAAATTGAAAAAATGCCCTACATCATTTTGTTAAAAAAGGTGAAACTAACTCCCGGACCTGCACCAAAATGAAATGGGTCTTCCATGAATCATACTGCATCTTTCCAGCAAGTTTCCTTGAAATCTGCACAGTAGTTGTGTAATCTTGCTATCTAGACAAGACATAAAATAATATTATTTATGCTATTTACTTGCATTTCAATCAATCAATCAATCAAATTTTATTTGTATAGCCCATATTCACAAATTACAATTCATCTCATAGGGCTTTAACAGGGTGTGACATCCTCTGTCCTTAACCCTCAGCAAGAGTAAGGAAAAACTACAAAAAACCCTTTTAACAGGGTAAAAATATGTAGAAACCTCAGAGAGAGCCACATGTGAGGGATCCCTCTCCCAGGACGGACAGAAGTGCAATAGATGCCATGTGCAGGACAACATCATCAATAGTCAAAGTCTCTAGCAGCATTGATGAGGGTAGACATCCCGAAGGACAACCCCAACATGACATGCCAAGCAGTCCCGCTGCAAGCACAGTTCATGCTCAGCAACCATCTAGACCACGATCCACCATCCAGACCAGACGCCACTCCAGTCCTCAGTCACTGTCCATCGCCGCCCACCAGGAGGACCCATCACAAGCCACCACCAGGGTCCTGGTCCACCGCCCGTGCCCAATGCCAACGCGACACAGGGTCCGCCACCAGCACCACGATCAGCCCACATGACTCAGAATCCGCCACACTGGATCCAACACCGCGACCCCCCGTGCGCGATCCACAAACCGTAATCCATGGTGCGGCCACAGAGGCCCTGGATCTGCGGGTGATAAAGCAAAGGGATTCCGGGGAAGGGGGATAGGGATGGAGAAGAGGAAGGAGAAGCTGGAAAGAGAAGCTCCGTGTGTCATGTGTCACAAAATAGAACAAGTAACGTTCTGCCGCACTAATTAGCTCTAACTATAAGCTTTATCAAAAAGGAAGGTTTTGAGCCTACTTTGGTAGGAACAGATGGTGACTGCCTCCCGAACTGAAAGTGGTAGATTATTCCACAGCCGAGGGGCTTGATTGCTAACAGCTCTGGCTCCTACTCTACTTTTAGAGAATTTAGGGACGACAAGTAGGCTTGAATTCTGGGAGCGGAGTGCTCTAGTGGGTTTATAAGGTATTAACAGCTCTTTAAGGTATAAAGGCGCTATATTATTAAGGGCCTTGAAGGTGAGGAGGAGAATTTTAAATTCTATTCCAGATTTAACTGGAAGCCAGTGTAGCGATGCTAATACTGGAGTAATGTGCTCTCTTCTCTTTGTTCTCGTCAGGACATGTGCTGCGGCATTTTGGACAAGCTGTAGAGTCTTTAACGACTTCCTGCTGGAGCCTGATAATAATGAATTACAATAGTCCAGTCTCGATGTAACAAAGGCGTGGACTAGTTTTTCTGCATCTTTTTGTGAAAGGACATGTCTAATTTTTGAAATATTACGCAAGTGGAAAAAAGCGGTCCTAGAAATTTGTTTTAAGTGACTATTAAAGGATAAATCAGGATCGAAGATCACTCCCAAATTCCTGACTGTTTCATTGGAAGCAAGGGCAATGTCGTCTAGCGCAGCTATATCATTAGATAATGCATCTCTAAGGTGTTTGGGGCCAAGTATTATAACCTCTGTTTTGTCTGAGTTTAATAAGAGAAAATTGCGGGTCATCCAGGTTTTTATGTCCTTGAGACATGTTCGAAGTTTAGTTAATTGATTACTTTGTTCAGGTTTTATTGACAAATATAACTGGGTGTCATCCGCATAGCAGTGGAAATTTACCGAGTGTGTCCTGATAATGTTTCCTAGTGGAAGCATTTATAATGAGAATATAATTGGGCCGAGCACAGAGCCCTGTGGAACACCATGATTAACTTTAGTGCACACAGATGACTCATCATTAATTTGCACAAATTGGGAGCGATCAGAAAAATACGATTTAAACCAGTTAAGGGCGGTTCCATTAATGTTAATTAACTGTTTTAGTCTTTGTAATAAAATTTGATGGTCAATTGTGTCGAATGCTGCACTGAGATCTAACAGAACGAGGACAGACACAAGTCCCTGATCTGAGGCTATTGAAAGGTCATTAGTGACTTTTGCCAAGGCTGTCTCTGTACTGTGATTGGCTCTAAACCCCGATTGAAAGTCTTCATATATATTATTTTCCTGGAGAAACTCACACAGCTGATTGGCTACCACTTTTTCTAAGATTTTAGAAATGAAGGGGAGGTTAGATATTGGTCTGTAATTGGCTAAAACCTCTGGGTCTAGGGTGGGTTTTTTGAGTAGGGGTTTGATGACAGCTATTTTAAAAGACTGTGGTACATAACCTGATGATAATGACAGATTGATAATGTTAAGTAACGAACTATCAATTAGGGGCAGAATTTCTTTTAGTAATTTGGTAGGAATGGGATCTAAGATACAGGTTGTTGGTTTAGAACCTGAGATTAATTTGGTAAACTGATCACGGGTGATCAGAGAGAAGCTGTCTAAGTAATGGGTAGGATTCTCAGCCGTTTCTGAGATCTCTGTTGTTGGGAGGGTATTAGTGCCAATTGAGGGCAGGAGATGGTTGATTTTATTTCTAATAGTTTGAATTTTATCATTAAAAAGGTCATAAAGATATTGCTATTTAGGGATCGAGGAATACTGGGTTCTGTGGAGGTGTGACTCTCTGTCAGCCTGGCTACAGTGCTGAAGAGAAACCTGGGGTTGTTTTTATTCTCTTCTATTAGTTTTGAATAGTAGGCGGCTCTTGCTTTGTGGAGAGCCTTTTTATATTCTTTAACACTATTCTTCCATTCTATGAGGTTTTCAACATTGTTGCTGGAGCGCCACTTCCTTTCTAGTTTTCTTGATAATTGTTTTAACTCATTTGTCTGGGAATTATACCACGGAGCTAATTTACTATGTTTGACATTTTTCTTTTTTAGAGGCGCTATTGAGTCTAATGTTAATCGTAATGAGTCTGCAGAGCTATCGACGAGGTGGTTGATCTCAATGGAGCTCAGGGTTTTAAAGAATTTGTTGTTTATATCTACTGCTAATACGGGTTTAAATGTAATTGGGATTATTTCCTTAAATTTAGCTACAGCACTATCAGGTAGACATCTAGAAAATGAATTTTTTATTAGTGGCATATATTCAGTTATTGAAAAATCAAAGGTTATTAAATTATGGTCTGATAGAACTGGATTGCGCGGAAGTACTGTTAAATTTTCAATTGCGACACCGTACGATAATACAAGGTCAAGTGTGTGGTTACCACAATGAGTAGGTTTGTGCACACACTGACTGAAACCAATAGAGTCTAGTATTGAAATAAATGCTACGCTAAGGCAATCTTTATTATTACCAACATTAATATTAAAGTCACCAACAATAATAATTTTATAGGTCTTTAGGACTAAGTTTGATAAAAACTCAGGGAATTCCTTTAAAAATTCAGTATAAGCCCTGGGAGCACGGTAAACTACGGCAAATATGATTGGCTGTTGGTGGTTCCTGGATTGGCGTGGAAGACTAAGAACCAGACATTCAAATGACTTGTAGCTGAGTTTAGGTTTAGGATTAATTGATAGACTGGAGTTAAAAATAGCAGCAACTCCACCTCCTCGCCCAATTTCTCTAGGAACCTGTGAATTGATATGACTGGGGGGAGTAGATTCATTTAGACTGACATAATCATCAGGATGCAGCCACGTCTCAGTGAGGGACAATAAATCTATGTTGTAATCAGAGACTATTTCATTAACTAAAAGAGCCTTTTTTTCCAGTGATCTAATGTTTAAAAGACCACATTTAAAAGTCTGGGTTTCCTGTATTGTTTCAGAGGTTGTTTTAATTTGTATTAAATTTTTGTGTGGAGTTCTCGCTCTGTTATTGTTTAATTTCAATAATTTAATCGGACGGTGAACAGACACAATCTCTATGGGGTTTTGTGACTGATCCAGAGGGAGCGCAGAGAAGTGTTTAGCACTGCAGATCTGCTTCCTGGTCCCAACTATGGGTTGTCATGTTATAGACTTAGTAATATTCCTAGATAAGAGAGCTGCTCCATCCCAAGTGGGATGAACGCCGTCTCTCCTAACAAGACCAGGTTTTCTCAAAAAAGTTAGCCAATTATCTATAAAGCCCACGCCGTTTACAGGACACCACCTCGACAGCCAGCGGTTAAAAGACAACATGCGACTAAACATGTCGTCACCTGTTGTATTAGGGAGCGGGCCAGAGAAAACTACTGTGTCCGACATCGTTTTAGCAAAAGCACACACCGACTCAACATTCAATTTAGTGACCTCCGACATACAAAGCCGGGAGTCGTTGCAGCCGACGTGAATTACAATTTTATTGTATTTACCTTTTTTAGTTTTAGCCATTAACTTAAGTTTCGATTCGATGTCGCCGGCTCTGGCCCCTGGGATACAATTAACTATGGTCGCTGGTGTCGCTAACCTGACGTTTCTCAGAACCGAGTCGCCAATAATCAGAGTTTGTTTATCAGCGGGTGCCTCGCTGAGTGGAGAGAATCTATTTGAAACGTGAGCTGGTGGCTCTTTAATCGTGAGTTTATGTATAACAATTCATACTTGGACATCAATTTATAAGTCTATTTGCAACAGTGCTGTGAAATAGACAAATAGATAGATAGATAACAATAGCCAGATCATTTGGAAATATATTTATTTTCAAAATTACTATTAAATATTATTTTACAAATTTCATCCTGTGAACTGTTGGAAACTTGCTAAATTAGCCCCTCAACCTGGATGAATCAAATCCCATTTGCTTCACAGAGAAAACTGTGTAAAGTCCAGACCCAACACAATGTTACATCATTACAGTATCAAACCAAACACAGGTGATACATCAGTGCACCTCATTTACTTAAACATTAAAAGAATTTCTGTCACTAAACAATCTTGACATAATATTCTGTCTGAGACCTATTCTGACCTTAGTAAAGGCTCAGATTATGTTAGATTATTTGAATCATCATAGATGAATCTATAAAGTACTTTGAGCATCTTGGTGAGGTCCATGATGTTTCTCCAATAATCTAATGTCAGATGATTATTAGTTCAACGTTTCTAACAAGTACGGACTGAGCAGATGAATGCTATGCACCCACACAGACCAACATGTAGCGGTATGTACATATGCGTAAACCTCACAATTCTATTGTCTCATTAATGTTGCAGGAGGGCACACTGGAGGCAGCTGGTGCTTCACTGTACACTGACTCTAGCAGCTCCTCTGAGCAAGGCAAGGTGGAGGCTGACCCAGGGCCTGGGGTGAAGCCTTGGGTGAGATTTGGTTGTGGGTGTGAAGACAAGGCCGCCTGGGAGGCAAGCGTGTTTGCTTGCTGGATCTGAGAAAGCCTCTCCATCTCTGCATGCTTACGGCCTCTCCTCTTACCAAGTACCTTAACGTAGTTGGCTGGGACGAGCCCTGTGGTCTGACTGTCCACACTGGCTAGCAGCCAGCCGCGCACCCTGGGCTGTTGCTCTGCACACAAGAGAGAATAAAAGGTCTGAGCTCATCGACATAGAGGAAATATCATGTTATCAATATATACTGTATATTGTATGCTACAACAGAATCAACTCAAAAAATGTTAAAAGATCAGAAAAACCGATGAAAGCCTAAATAGTAAATAAAGCATAAATAAAGGTTGAATGCACCAAAAAACCTTACAAGATTTCCCCGTGGGGGGAAACCTGAGGGCAGAAAATAATGACCCTCAGTCACTTAGGAGCTCTCTCACCTTTAGGGGCGAGGTTGACCATGTCCCCTGCCCGAACAGAAATCTCCTCCTCAGACGCAGCAGTGAAGTCATACTCTGCTCTGGCCACCACATGGTCATCCTCTCCACTGGCCCAGTCCGTGGCTAAATAAAGAAACATTAAAGATGTTTATTTGTTTGGAGTAAAAGACTGGCTGGATACACCAATAATATAAGATTCAGTTTCTAGCCATGTATAGAATATCATTTGAGAAATATTTATGTTTTAATCAAACACGTAGAACATATGTTCAGTAATGGCTGCCTTTGGTACAAGTGATGTAGTTTTCGAATATTTCCCAGTGATCAGAGGCTGTTGTCTAACTGAAACTATCTATACATATGGTCCTCAAGATGGTGCAAGTTTTCATTCCAAGTAACTGATAAAACTGGGTGTCATCATGAATGGAAAACCACCTGCAGTTATTGGGTTTGATGTTTCGAGGTGAGAGCTGATGATCGAAAAAACAAAGTAACAGTTTTGTATTTATTATTAATAGTTTATAGTGTTGGTTATTTATTTATAATAATTCATAACAAATTCAGTCTTCTTCGTCATACGGTTGTAAAAATGCGATTTGGCAATTATAAAGGCCAATATGTTGGTATCAACACCAAAGGGCAAGCTCTAATATAAAAACCTGGGAAGGCATTATCTCATCAATGAGTACGAAATCTTAAATGTGCTGAAAGTCTCACCATTTTCTTCCGGGGCAGGGCTGGAGCTTAGCAGTTTCCAGATGAGGTAAGGTCCACCCAGAACCACAGCAAAGAACAGAAAGATTGGCCACGATTTGACAGTCTGTTCGTCCATCCCTGCTCCAAGCCCTGGGGCTGCATTTGTAGCTAGGGCATCAGTAGCGCTGTCGGCCCATAAGTCCTCAACTTCTGCATTTGACCTCCGCCCCAGCAGCCTCTGTATCCGCCGGTAGAGGTAACGCAATGTTCGCACCAGAGCAAAGGCTGACAAGACGCGGGTGAGGTGACTACGTAGCCGCGTTAGGTGGTTGGCTACGTCCAGCACGGCACGGAAGCTGTTATACACCGCAGAGAAGGTGGCTTCCATCATCATGCTCACTGAGCCAAAGGCCTGAACGATGCTCTCGATGGACTGGAAGGCACCGCGGCTGCTCTCCTCTGCCTGCTGCACAAACCTACTGGGGGCCACGTCTTCTTGGTGGGAGAGGCGACTGTAACCTCCCTGGCCATAGCCGCCAACACCACCCCCGTAGCTGTAGGGGCTGTAGCCACTGTACATGGAGCTCCCATAGGGGCTGTAAGATGAGGTAAAGGGGCTGTAGGATGGACGGTAGGACTGCTGGACGGGATGCTGGACAGGACGAGGGGGCACTGGGGGAACCATCCTGGTCAGGATAGGAGGGCCGGAAGAAATGGGGGCCCCTAAGGTTCGTCCGAAGTCTGCTGACCTATAAAGATAGAAAGGTCAAGATAAGAAAGTAAATTAGCCATGTGACTGATGTGTGACTTACCCTACAACAGGCATTAGGTTAATCATTAACAGGCTGTTCAAAACAACCCCCAGGGTTAACTTGTACAAAAAAAAAACGGTGTGGGACAAGATTTTAGGATTTGTTCAAACCCAATACACAACGTTATTGGTATGAAACTACAATTACAAGCAATGTGGTAACATGTTGAATCTGATGGCTCATGAGTAGCAGTAAGCAGAGAAGATTTAATATAGTGTGACTGTCGTGTTATATATTACCTACAATTATAAATACAATTCATCTGTGTTTAGTCTGGTGTACTCTACAGTTTTTACATTCATGATAACGTAATGAAACAGAGACGCAGGAAGTACAGGTGAGGTCTGTGAAGAAACACCAGGGCCTGAACATAACAGGGCCTCGTTGGGCCTAGCTCAGAATCTACCTGTCCGGACTCGAGTCTTTATCTAGTTAAGCAGACTGAGAGGATACACTTTATACAGAGGATACAGTTAACCTAAGTGTTAGACAGCTAGATGACAACTTGTCATTACCCCAACAGTCTTTTCTTTTTGGTTTCTCGTGCAACAACTTCAGTATTAGCTAGCTAGCAACAAGAGCTAACCAGCTACAGCCAGTAAACACGGAGCAGATTCCAAGATGGCGAGCGAGCTGCCACGGCTAAAGGCGCGTTTACCTGTAGTTTACAGGCGCAGACATCATCCCTGGAACCCGTCTCTCCCACGGCTTCGGAGGAGGCTGTGAATCCATTACGAGACAAACGTGTAAAAAATAACACGGAACAGTCAGACACTGTTTCTGCTGCTGCCTTCCAGGGCTCCTCGTACTTCCCTCCTTCTGACACCGCCACTCGTGCTATGCGTGTGGACTATACAAGACTTTAGGCAACTCTGGATCTGTTTAAACCTGTTTTAACCTTAAGCTGTTTGTTAGATCTCTACACGACTTAAGAGATTTCAATAAATCCCCCGAAAATATAATGGAAGTATAAGGGTTGCGATTGAATGTCCATATTAACATCAGCTCCTGAAGGCACCACCTGTCCTTGTCGTTACAGGAATATGTGCTACGAGACTTTATCATATAAATGCAGCAGTCACTGTAATTAATTTATTTTATTTATAAAACACTAAAATACACTTCACTAACTTAAAAAATATATACAAATCCATTAATAACATTTCACACTCGATATACCAGGCCCCCGAGCTTTAAAATAACCCGCAATTTACACTTTTGTCCAGCAGAGGGTGCTGTAACTTAGCAGAAGAGGCAACGCACCTACAATAATAGAGACAAAATGGACAGAAGGAAAGTAATACTTTAAAAAAATACATTATAAAGTTATGGAAGGAACTTTATAATGTAATGAAATCTAGTGTTCCCTTTTAATGTGTCTATAAGAGGCTTCTCAAAATGTGGAGTTAATTAGATTTGGTCTCATAATGAAGGACAGAAAATAGATTCAGTATAAATAATTTTCACACAAATTCTTTCACACTGATAAAAACTGGAAAAGTTCATATTATATTTATCAGCAGTATCACTTTCTTAGTCCCTAGATAAGAGATTTATTTGATCAATTTCACATTTACATTTTATTTATTAATTCAATTGTTTATAAATCTTTATTTTAATTGTCTCACTTATCATGTTTGTGTTTGTGCATGGTTATGGATGTAGAAGGGATTTCATTGAATAAAACATGTTTTTCTTAAAGGCTAGTGATGTCATATGGACTTGTGGCTTCTACAGGAACATATGACATCGTTTCACAATCTCATAGTTTGTGGCAAGTCTACCTCGGATGATTACAAATATTATGGCTGATAATCAAAATCTCTATTCAAAAAATTAATGAATACTTCCAAAACCAGGCTGTGGGACTCTACACAGTGTGGATAACAAAGAACCTTTTCATTAGTATGATTTGACTCTAGAGAAACATTAACGCTGCTGTGCTGAGGTTTGGACTTCAATGTTTGCCTGTCCATCCTGCACCAAGAAGCTCACATGTCAAATGCGAGCTGAGTAAACAGACTACAGTTATCATGTGATCCTTGGAAGCCCTCTGTCCTATAAAGCCTCTTCATTGCCTTCATTAATGCTTCACTGGTATTCACTGAAATTGCATTCTAAGAAAGACATTACATTTAACCCTCACCGATCCAAAATAGATCATTTCACACAGTCAAACCACTGGCAGCAGATGGAGACCTGTCTGCTAAACATAATGCTTTAGTCCTAAATCAAAAACACTATCTAGTCACACTGAGCACTGTCCTATCCTTCATGAATCTTCTCGTATTAGTTATGGAGCAGCCCTGAGATTAGACATATAGACGTGTGAACTTCATTTGATGATGGATTCCCCTTTGGGCTTCCACCAGCGCCCAGAATCCAGCCAAGCGTTCAGTTAACCCCGTAGTGAGGGTTGTGAGGGGGCAGCTTGTGACTCTGCTGCGGTGAAGAGAGCTGCTCTGACACTGAGTGCAGAGGTGTACGCTGTGGGTTTAGGAGGGAGCCCTGATGTCAAGAGTTTTGGGTGGGCGTGTGAGTGTGTGCGTACAGAGCTGTCACTCTAACAGCGGGTGACTGTGTGAAGCTGTAGTGTAGGTGTGAGAGTGACGTGCTGCCGTTCGTGACAGGATGGAGGTAGATCTCCGGCGAAAGGTGGGAATCCAAAGTGCTGGGCTGTGATGTCGCTGTGTGTGGGAAGACCTCGAGCTGAGGATGGTCCTGGTATTTAGGGTTTGTGCAATGCACCTGTGACATTTCCCACCCTGAGGTCATAGGAGGGTCAAAGGCAAGAAAGGACCATTCAAGAAATACTGAAAAAATTATCTTTATAATAATAATAATAACAACAATAAATGTATTTATACAGCACCTTTCATACATAAAATGCATCTCAAAGTGCTTTACAAATCAGAGACATGAAATAAGATAAAAAATAAGAAATAAAACAGAGAAGACCAATTAAAAGCAACATAGCAGAAATAGGTCTTGAGTTGTTCCTTGAAACTATGAACAGAAGAACCTCGTTGGATGTGTGGTGGGAGTTTTTTCCAAACCTTTGGTGCATAGCCAGAGAAAGCTGCTTCCCCAAACTTTTATAGTTTGTTTTTGGGATATTGAGCAAGCCCGCGGTAGACGACCTGAGGGAACGGTTTGGAACATATTTCGATAAACAGTAAGAGATGTTTGAGGGTGCTTTACCATTAAGAGACTTACAAACAAGTACACAACAAGTTAAAACCAATCCTCAGTTATACTGGAAGCCAGTGTAAAGACGCTAAAACTGGACTAATGTGATCTCTTTTCCTATTTCTCGTTAAAATCCGGAAGTTTTGATAAATAGAACCAATCTAAATACGTGGCCAAATGATCCCCAATCTTTGTCTATTTCATAAAATTGAATCAAATGTCGGGCCAGGAACAGAGTGTATCTGGTCCGTTGCTGTGGCATCATGAAAGACCATAAAATAAAGATCAGAGATCCCTCAGCTTCCTGTATTGCTCTGTATCTGTCAGATCTCTTTCTGTTCTTGAGTAGAGATTTAGCCAAGTGGCTAAACAAGACCAATGACTTCACGCTTACAGCATTCCTTTATGCACTCTCAAATTCCAGTGTTTGTAACTTGTTGAATGGTGTATTTTTTCTGGGCAGTACGCAGGACTGGCATTAAAGAGATGTGGTTATTTACAGAGACACATGGTTCCGTCTTGCTCTGTGTCGTGTCCTTTTTTTGTGCTGCGTACATGGGTATTGCACAAAATATGCACAACAGAGGGGAACATGGCGGAATTCAAAAGTGGAAGTGTCGAGGGAGGAAAAAATTGGTGGAACATACAGAAGTCATTGAAGTTTGTCTGTAACAGCTACAGTGTGTTGACATGGTTGTGTGGCAGCTTGTCAAAAAAGCAAAAAGAAAAGGGAAGAAAACTACTGAAACTAAAGTCCTGGCAGTGTAAAGGGCGAAGGTTGTGTCTAACAAACTTATAAAAGTTATAAATCTCTCCTTTTAAAACATATAGGAGGATTATATTGGGATTTGTTTATATTTGATATTGGGGTTTTTTGTGGATGGGCATCTAAGGCCTGACTAGCATTAGCAGGACATATCTGATTTATGCTTTTTCATTTATTTGTTTCTGTATATTGTCCCGGAATCTCAGATACTAAAGCAATAAGGCAACAAGACAGCTTTTTCAACCATAAGATACCAAAGGAAACATGAAACACACAAAATAAAATCAACAAGAAGAAAGTCTGTAAATTAGCTTGAGCTAAAAGGTAGTTTTTACCCAATTTTCTTTTCTCTTTGGCGTGTTCAGACCTTATAATGCATAATAATATTATTAGTCTAATACTAACAGAACTTATCTTAAATTATGTTGTGGATTTGTAGCACAATGTATATTTATTGTTGAATAATATACAGAAGCAGCTATTCCACTATAACACATTCGGGAACTTAAACATAAATCATAGTATCGTAAATTAGTATTCACCTATAGAGTGGTACTTAAACAAACAATAGAGCTACACATACAACCTGTGTATAAACACTTTGTAACAAGCATGTATACGGTTCTGGTTAAACATTCAAAGTGAGCACTTTGTGGGATTTTCCCTGCTCTGAAACATGAGTTGGGTCTTGTACGAGGAGCCTTTCTAGCTACACATAAGGTACAATACCTATAATTAAAATGTGCTCAAGGAAGTTTGCAAATTGTAGGATCAGGGAAATTGCTCTCACAGAATGAGAGTAATAACCGTTCTCTGTATTTGACGGAGAGGTGTCGGCTCAGTCATTTTACAGGTGCTAAAGATGAATAAATATGGCTGTCACATTGTTTTGGAATCATTCCATGAGTTAACTCAAAAGTAGTGATTCAGATAGATCTAGAAAATAAGTTACAAAATGAACGGACGTTTTTGAGCATGTTTTGTCTCTCTGTGGTGAATTATTGAATTATTGCAGACTGAAGTGTGAGGTATCCTAAAATCAAAATCCTTCACATGATTTAAAAATAATCACTGTAATATTAATACCATTTATGGGGCAGGGGATATACTTGATATTTTAGATTCATCATTTAAGCAAGACACTCACATACAAACAGGTATTTCGTAATTTGAAACAAATATCAAATTTTTTTTAGTTTTAACCTAATGTGAATGTTTAACTGCAACAGACAAGAAATTCATCATAGTATCTTTGTGATAAAATTAGACTATCCCCCACTACCCGTTTGTGTGCACTGCTGTTTGAGTACAGCCTGCCCTTTTACAACCCCAGTTTGCTTTGGTGAGATAATAGCACGCTCATTCAGGTGCAGCGTGACCACACGCCGGTGTCAACAGCAACGTTTGCAGTGAGATGGTTTGTGAGCTACAAAGGAAGGAGGGGTGAACGAGGAGGAGACAGAGCAGCAGAGGTGGGGCCTTACTGGAAATAGGTGGCTAAACAGGTCTATCTGGCCTTTTCCAGGACGTGGTTTGGAAATATTCAAAGAGACACGCTGCACTGTGTGTCCTGGATAAACTAAGCTAACGTGACATCACACACAGACACACGACATTACATGCATGTGCACCAACACACCGGTGAAGTGGTTTACAGTAGGGCTTTCTGTGAGGTACAGTTCCTTGCGGAAGTTAACTGTCCTGACTGTTAAAGAATCACTTAATTGTTCTGCCAGTTAGAGGAGACATTTGGTTCACTTATCATTTACCAACATACTGGATTTGATGCTGTAATACCTTGTTTCATTAAACAGCCCACTGCTAGTTCAACGTCTCTTAACATATGGATTTATGGACTCTGGACCAGTAAGTGACTGGTGCAAGGACTCGTGCCCAAACGCCTAGCCCAGCATAAACATCCTCAAAATGCTGGGCGGATGAGTCTGCTTCAATGTTTTCAGAGTCATGTACATAACAATGAAGTTTTGTTGACCCTCCTTAAATCTGCCTTCAGACGTGCGTTGAAGTCCGGATACCCAATCTTCTTCGATGTGGTCATTGTAAGTCTTCGAGTGGGATAAGTTGAAAAAGCGGACTTGTTGTTCATTGACAACAAGATGTGAGAAGAGACAAAACAAAGTTCATATAAATGTCAATGGCCCGTCCACATTGACTGACCAACAACGGAGAAGAAATTATGACAGATTAACCAAGGTGTCAAAATATCAATGATCTGTGAACAGGTCAATGTTGAAATAAACATTACAGGAACGAACACATTAGGTGCATCACCATCATTTCATCAGACATCCATTTCACTGACCTGTGGTTTTGTTTCACATGTGACTGTTTTTGCAAGCTGTTAGGTTCTTTTACAGTTCAAAACCTCAATGCATGTCTGCTCTACTTTTTTTGGTTCAACAGCTACAACTTTCCTGTTTTGATTCAGATTTTCCACTTCAACCAATACTTTTTCCAGGCGCAGCAAATGGTTGTAAAACAAAAGTAAATACAAGCTGAACAATATACTGGAGAATTTTGCAACTAGAGCCTAGCAGACCAAAACAGAGCTAAAAGGAGAATCAATAGGATTTTTAGGAAAGGTTATTAAGCCACACTCCTGACTTTTGACTGTTGTGGAGGTCTCCTGTAACCTTGCCGAATATGAAGGCTTATTAATGTAAATATAAACCATGACTGAATCAAAATGACAAGTATGAGTGTAGATAAATTGAACGTGCTAAATGTTGTCTGCAAATACAAGAGAGTTCAGTCCGGTGAACCAAAACCTGCCAACGGATTATTGACAGTATCCTGTGCATTGAGGTTAAATCAGGGTTGGTTGTGGTTCCGGGCAACAAGACAGGAAGGAAGCTACATGCAGCACTTAACCTCAGTCTCCTGATACAAGAGAAAACCAGCACCGCCACTGTAGTACATCCTGGGTTCCTTGGTAGTGGCTCCTCAGGATGCACTGCCTGTAAATTACCTCGGCGAGAGCGAACTTAGAAATTTTCAAGAAACGAGATTAGAATTAAAATGTCGATTTGTCCCCTAATCATCAATATTGGCATTATTGTGATGCAACGGGGAGTAAGTATGAAACTTCACGGCATTACACATCAGTTTCATGTTTCTTCAGTTATACTCCACACAAACACATCTACAAAAGTTCTGACATTAAAGAGATAGTTCCCCAAAAAAAGAAACCTTCACTCATTATCTACTCACCACTATGCAAATAGAGGGGTAGTTGAAGTGTCTGAGTCAACGGAGTTGCAGCTCAATAAAATTGAAGTAACTTGTGAGTCCTTCTTCCCACGTAAAAAAACAATAGAAAATTAACAGAAAATGCCCTCTTACTGCTTTATGTGGTGTCATCTAAGTGTCCACAAGCGTAATTTACATCATGTTCCACTACAAGCACGATTTTAACAGATATTTAGTGGACGTTGCCGTCATTCTTACCACCACATTATTGAAACCTTGAGGTAATGGTGAGTTTCGCGTGTGTCAGAATTATGCGTTATTTCATGTAAAATTACGTACAAAACCAAAAATCCGTTGCACCCGAACAAAAGGAGATGACATAACGACTACAACATCCCAGGTTTTATCTTACCCATGTACTGTAGATCAGACATAAGGTACAAGACAACTGTGTCTGAAAACATTCAGACACAATCTGAAATTTGCTGCAATAGAGAAGATGAATCAATAGATTCGGGGGAATGTGGGACATCGGGTGATGTGAAACACCCACTGTATCTAGGCAACTGAACACATTTGTGGTCATGTGACTATTATGTTTTCAAGCCCCTCCCATTCCCCCCTTGCCATGAAGGAGAAGTTGGTGCTGGTGCTATGGAAAGTATGTTTTTTCACAAAAATGTGTTTTTTGCATTTAAAATAAATTTTCTTGCTTGGAACTTAATCAACTGTTGTGTTAAAACAAATTGATTCAGGTAGAAAAAATTATATCATACATATTGATGAACTTCCAACATATAAAACCATGTGATTGATGCTAGCTGAAGATAAGCCTGAATTGATAAAAGATGTTGTTTTTCTAAAATTGTGGCTTCGGGGTAAAGTGGGACAAATGCTGTGTGGTAAAGTGGGACAGTGTCTCACTTTACCCCACCATGAAGCACAAGTTTATATTATATTGTTATTATATTATTATATAGGTTTTATTTTCAATGTCATAAACATTGTAGAAAAGCCATCATGCCAAGAAACTACACCAGGACGACAACCTGGAGCCAAACGCCCCTCGCAGAGATGGAGAGTGCAGCCGCTGAGGTCATGCAAGGAAAGAAGTCCTTAAGAAAAGGTGGAAGGGATAGAAATATTGATAAGACAACCCTCAAAAGATTCATAAAGTAAAGACAAAGGGAAAGTAAAATCAGTAGCCTGGGGTGCAGTAGCTGAGGTAAAGAGAATATTCACAGATGAGATGGAGGAGGAGCTTGCCAAACACTTGAAACAACTAGCTGACCAGTTCCATGGCCTTGCTCCAGTTAAGTGCCGTGAACTGGCATTTGAATACGCAGAGAAAATCAATATCCCTGTCCCTACCAATTGGACAGAGAAACAATGTGCAGGTAAGCTGGTGTGTGCAAGAGATCACATGAATCATAATAATCATAAATGTAGCCGGGGTAAAGTGGGACACAAGACCACTTTTTTAAAAACAATCATATTTTCACTGCCCTTTGTCCTGAAGGCATTCTGATCATTTCCATTGCTAGAACACATCCTGAATTAATGGGAAATGTGTAAATTTTACTGATATATCAGTTTAGCTCGCCTAGAGGGGAGCAAATGTAAAAAATATCCCACATTACCCCGCTCTCCCCTAACGTAAAATAGGAGGAACTTAAATCTTACAAACTGAAATAGTTCTCTTTGACAAAAAGGGGGCGTATAACAGTTGCTTAGGATTAATGGAAAAATTGTAATAGTGCCCCCACAAAATCATCCCCCACCACGTTTTTAGGTTGTTATTTTTGTTTAATGTTTAATCTGTACAGAAAGTCAAATTTTTTTATCTTCAGACATGAGTCTTGCTACCTGTGTTGCCTTGCTGCCTTGATCATATGTGTTATTCTGTATCAAAACGTCCAAGAATGCGGCGTCGGCATACGGACAGCGCTGGCTTGGAAGACATCAGCATTTTAGTTTAGCTGTTTTGTAGAAAAAGAGGCAACCAAGGTTTAAGGCTGCTTTACTGTAAATTGATCACTAGCTAAACCCGATTACTTTGCTGTAAGAACCACTTTTATTTCCTTTTTTTTTCTTGCAGTGCAGTTGCTTCCAGCCATATACTACATATCCTACTAACGTGTTCTGCCATGTCCGACAGGTGCAGTGAGGGAAGAAAGTGCAGAATCGTTTTGAAACTATGCTTCAAATGTTCGAGAACCTCACAACAGCTGACAAACAATTCAGATCTGGCCTTTTGCAAAAAAAAAAAATGTCTTGTTTGGACACCTTGTTGTGCATCAGTACATAAATATATATATTGTTGCCCATGCAGTTTTTTTTATACCGTTTGTAAAAATACAAACAAGACATAGAATGATAAAAGATGTGGACAAAGTTTTTATTTATTAAGAAAAGATTCAGTACAAAAAAACAACAAAAAAAGCTAAACTTACAAAGCTGTCAACAAAATAATATCCAAAAGCTTCTGGAAGATATATAAGTCAGAAAGCATGTAGGCTGAGCTGGGCTGATGGTAACAAAGTTTCTCTGCAGGCTTCCACCAGGTTCTCCTCCAACATCAGCCATGTGTCTAGTCACAAAGAACTCCGTCGAACAGTCCCTAAGAGCATCAGTTGAACATTTACAACAATAACAAAAAAAAGGACAAGTTTATCTATAAAACATCTGGTAGAAATACTCTGAGAACTCTGGATAATACATGTGATCACTGGTATGACATAGTCATTACAAGGACAGACACTTCTGAATGTGCTTCCTCCCACTTCCTCAATGGAAATTTCAGTACCTGGCCACTTCTTGAGTGTTTCAGCATAGTTTCTGCATTCACCCTCAACTATGGCTAACATGTATATACAGTGAGCATTTAACAGCTCTGTTAAAGAAATGAATTGAACAGCTGCACACCTTAACTAACATAATATGTATAAATCTCTTAAAAAGAATCAACAAGTAAACCAATGATGATAAGCCATTTTTATGCTGTATTTTCAAAATCCCTAACATTCACTTGCCCCTGTTTTCTTTAGCATCAAACACCAAAGAAAACATTAATTTATATACAGTATGTATACAGTGAAACCAACTTCACCTGAGAGAGACAAAGAAAGAAAGAAAGAAAGAGAGACGCACATTCACCTCTTTAAAAATCTAACTTGCTTCAGTGTATCATTTGATGAGTTCATTATCATCATTACAGTCTTCGGCAGAGGTCATCCACGTGCATGTCTTAGCCTTGCAGAAACCAGGTGAATAAGTGTGAGCTCGGTTTTATGGAGTAATTTGGAGAAAATCACCTGCTTGATGCCAAACCAAGAAATGAATTAGAGGGAATGAATGGTGCAAACCAAGAGGGTTGGGGAAGAACAATATCAGAAGCACAGTTTACACTTTACACAAGCAAAGACCAATGTGATGTTTTTGCCAAAAAGGAATATAGACAGTAATCGGTTGTGCCACCAAGAAACAACAAAACCAGTCGTTGGTTATGAATCCAAATGCCTGCCAATAATTTTGGTCTCATGCCCACAGATGAAATAACCAGTGTCCACTGAGCCTTACCATGCCAAAGTGGGAGAGAGCAACAATTCTGGATTTATAAGGTAAAACAAGATAATATATACGGCATATGTCACTGCCTCTAGTCGCTTTGCCGGGTTGCTTCCATCCAGTCAGCCAATGTTGAAAAGTGATTCTCTGGGGCCATGCTGTTGTTTGAGTAAGGATTCTGCATATTTTTGAAAGCCTGGTTATTGCCACTACCATCGTGTATCACTTGATTCATATTCGTGCCATTGCTCATAGGACGAGGAAGCAAGTTGGTGTAAGTATTTCCTTGGCCCTCCCTTTGGGATTGCATGACTGAGGCATGGGTATCTTGTCCCACGGTCATCTGGGGCTCCTGCTTCAGCTGGAAGCCAGTCTGAGAACTTCCTCCCACAAAGGCCTTCAGCAAATCATCCCCTTGCATGCCGTCAAGGAAGGGGAAAGAGCCAAGCCCTTGGGACCCCCCTCCACCTCCAGGTACTGACCCGATAAATGGGCTCTGGACTGCATTGAAAGTGGGCCACACAGTCTGGAGACCCTGGTTTTGGTTGCCTAGATGATTCTGGGCCTGGCTCTCCGATGCTTGCTCATCCCTTTGGTGCTGCATGTGGAAGAGTGTCTGGGACTCCGACTGGCTCATAACAGAGGACTGTGGGGCTGTTTCCAAGCACTGCAAGTCCCTTACGGAGAGCTGGGGTAGGGCGTTATTCTCACAGCTGTCCATTCTGTGGGAGTAAATAGATCCATGGTTTGGCTGCTGTTGCCTGATAGTAGTAGGACGTAGCAGATTGTTCATGGGAACAGAGGGGTTTATGGTGACCGTGTCCATTGAGAGTGTAGCGCTTTGGTTTGCCCAAGATTGGCTAATTTGTAGATTACGAGCCGTTGATGGCATCATCACATTCTGGGGCCCTGGCTGGTAAGATGGGTTGAACATAGCAGGTTGCTGCTGCATCGTAGATATGGGATGTGTCCTTAGGTACATGCTTGGGTCTGGAAAACAGATAGTGTAATTGTAATAGTGTAGTGTAAAAGTGACATTTAGTGTAATCACAGGCCAGTATCATCCAAACCTGGTTTAAAATGTTGATTCCTATTTGAGGGAAATCAAATTAAAGCAATTACCTTTACGCATTTGACTCATGGTAGTCTGTGACACTGCCTTTGGCCTGTTCAAAGCCAGTCCAGAAAAAGGACCCCCTGAAGGATGAGCAGAAACCTTTGTTACAATAAATTCATGTGTGTTGACGTACAAAGGAAATGCTCATTCATGTGAAATGTCCTTTACCTGACAATCCTGACATCTTCATCAAGTGCTCTCTTCTGCGCTTTTTCTCATTGTAGCCGTAAGGGTCTATAGAAAACCGGAAACATTCACACAAATCAAAAGAAAATCACTGAGAACTGGGTCTGATTGGCTGGCTACCACCATCAGACGCAGCAGTACGGTGATAGTTTGAAAGGCATTTATTGCTCACCTTTGTCATCAGGCAAATATCTGAACTCCATACTCTCGCTGACTTCCTGATCAGAAGGTCTTCGCAACTGCATGTGCACAGTGACCGACTCTGTAATGGAGGTGTCGTAGTAGGAAGGACTCTTGAAGACGATGGCTACCTGGCGATGAACATCAGCCTGGGAGAAGGAGCCTTTAGCCTCCCAGCCGTCAGGGGAGAAGAATCGCACCTCAATGTCATCTGGAGGTAAAGGTGAAGATGGGATGACAGGAATGGGAAACTGAATAAACATGCAAAGAGTTGGGTGCGACAGCTATGAAAAGAAAAATTAATTTATAAAAAAATTGATTGGATGGAGATGAATGAAGAGAAAATAGATCCAAGCTATAAGAAAAATAATGTAAAATGTTTCAACAATAAAAATTCGGATGGATTATACACAGTACTGATAGTTGTACCTTTCTGTACTTTGTCACACAGTAGGAAGATCTCATCTCCTCCTTTGACAGTGCCACTGTTCCTGTTGACCCGACAGATCCTCAGCTCTGCTGTATTTGGGGCCCCTGATGATGCAGGAAAAAGTTATTACCACATATAACACACAAGGGCTGTGAGTGGTCATCAAGACTAGAAATGCACATTTTAAATACATTAATCTTATATATAAGCCACACATGTGAACAGTAATGAAGGATATTAAGTTTAGTTTTATTTAAAACCTTGACAACAAAATCTTCATTGCACATAAACCAGGTAGGATGAACACAAGATTTTTCTAAATTCACTCTGCAACACAGAGTGTTTATAAAAAGCTATGCAAACAAATTCTAACACACAAATAATAAAAAAGTGACATTATAGATATGTTTTAGGAGGCTTCTCGCATGATAACAAATAATTATGTAGTTGCTACAGGGAATTTACATAGGCCATTCCAAACAGGCAGGCACATAATACAAATAATTTTAAAAAATCCATAGGATGATAATGTCAGGATCTGCCTTTGCTAAATCTACTTATGTGCATGTGTGAGCAGCTTAAATGATCAGTATGTGGATCTGCCTCAGTTTAGAAAAAGAAAGCACTGTTAGTTTACAGTTGAGTCACATGTCACATGCGTGTTGTTAGAAGAGGAAGTGCTCCATGGCAACAGTGTAGTTTGAGGGTTAGTGCGTATTAAGAACTTCCCCTTTCTCAATGTGTGTGAGGAACACATCAGTAGATAACTGAGTGCAACACTTGAAACAGTGTACAGAGGATATCTGTATCCTGGACAAACATACACTGAGTCTATGAACATGGCAATACTGCTCCTTGTATGACTCCTTAGTTATTGCATAATAAATATTATTGTCACTGCATTTCAGTTAAAAGGACTCTAGGTTAGTGCCTGGGTGGTTTTAATATTAGCACTTACCTTAATGTCATATCATCATCATGACTATCGACTGAACCATAACATGGACACATCTAACCTTAGGCAGCCTGTTTTCTCGTGTATGGCAATTCCATCACTTGTAATTAACCTAACATTGTTAGCATGAACGCAGTGCATGCAGAGAGAGCTCAACCAACTCACTGTTGTCGTAGATGGGGTTAGTGACGATGGGGTTGAGCGACTGGGTGTAATGCCCATTCTCATCCTGCAGGAAAACCTGGATGCAAAGGCGAACCACGTTCAGGTCGTACTCCTCTGTCTGCAGCAGCTGCTCACGTGGCACTGTTGTCACACACACAGACACACAAACACAAACATGAACATCAATATGAGAATAAAAACACACTGATGCTGACTCAAGTCATATTTACTGACAGAAAAACAAGCAGCAGAGGAGCAAAAGGAGCAAACTGCATCACAAATCAAATTTGAACAATTTTATATATGGTTGACATTTCAGGATATTTTTTTCTAATAACATAAATTAGCAAATTGTAGCCCATAACTACAGCCATCAAATAAATGTGGTGGCACCAAAGTGCTGGTACCCTAACATTCCACCTGTATGTCTGA
The DNA here is from genome assembly GCF_949316205.1 of Platichthys flesus. NCBI lineage: Eukaryota > Metazoa > Chordata > Actinopteri > Pleuronectiformes > Pleuronectidae > Platichthys > Platichthys flesus. Next base: position 20,293,379 of record NC_084956.1, on the reverse strand, counting down.
GGGTCAGGAGTAGTATATAACTTAACTAGGAGCCACTTAAATAATATGAAAATAAATGGAATGAGATGTTTATGGTGTTGAAAACGACAATTGGAAAGTGCAACAAAAGTTTGGGACAGATGAAGCAAATGTTTTTTCAATGTGACTGGGACATTAATTATGTCCTGTTGAAAGTATAATTTGTCATCGCCTTGACCTCCATAAACAGTTTTAAATGTGTCGGTAAGTATGTGTAATTAAGACTTAAAGTAAACGGAAAAGAAGTCAAATAAAAAATCTGCTTCGGTTTATTAATATTTGCTCTCTTCAAAGTCTCTTGCGTGTCAAGATAAATTATCAGCAATTCTCTTGTGCTTCTGTCACATCTGTAGGATGGTGCCATAACCTCAACCTTGAATCAAACTCAGCACGTCATAGAAAGCTTTTTCAAGTGTCCTCGGCCTACATTTTCATCTGCACACACACAAACACACACACACACACAAACACACACACACACACACACACACACACAAACACACACACACACACAGACATAAGAGCGTCACACGTCCCACCCTCAGAGACAACGCACACCTTGCAGGCAGAGCTTTTACTGAGAGACGCCCACACAACGACACACACCAAAGCTTTCACATCTGCCTACTTTCTCTTCCTCCATCTTCTAATTTCTATCTTCTATCTGTCTCTCATGTTGAGGCCATCCCCACCTACAATCTGCCGCTACGGTGACGCTCAGCGATGATACCACAGGGTGGAAAGAAGTGTGAGTGTGTGCACAGCACAGAGGCAACAGATGCGTCTCCTGCATGAGTGACCATGGGGCTCCTGACGTGAGTGAAAGTGGTGAGACATGATCCAGTGTCAAGTCAAATTTCAAGTCTTTGACTTTGTCACAATGTGTTTCTCAGCAGATAACAGACGTTGGTTAATAACACATGTGTATTCCCGACAGAAACACTTCAGTATACAACATAAAGCTGCAGTGTGGTTGCAGACAACATGGAGGGGAACTCCTCATCTTTTGTGAGAGTGTCAGTGCAGACAGCTGTACTGTAGCTTGGTATTTCTCCCGCTCTGTCTCTGCATGCTCTGCTGGCAGCAGCCATCACTCCTCTCAGGGCTCAGTTCCAAGTGAGGCCACAGGTCACGAGTGCAGTTACAAGTCTGTTTGGATTTTGCTTGGTCAGAAGTCAAAAAAGCAAAAAAACAAACACGACTAGAGACGACTCACTGGTCATTTTAGGCTTAACCTCACGTCTCCATGAGCGTTTTAGTGAGAAAGGTTCCAATATAGGACAAAAGCTGTCTGGTGTTGACATGAAGCTATGTTCACAAGCTCTGATAAAACTTTTATAACATTACACAGTCTGTTAAATGTGAAGCTACAGGCAGTGGAATAGAGGCTTAATATTTAGGCGGGTTTTAAACTATTATATTTGATGTGTTACTTCATTACAATATAAGAAAATAAAATGATGTGAGGAGCTGCATCTCTATTTTAAACCAACTCTGTTGAAAGCTGCTCGGCAATGTTCTCACTGACCCAGAGCTCTGCTCTGCTTGTACGACACTGTGTGTCTTGTGTTATTCTCACCTGTGAAGGGGCTACAGATGTGAACAAGCTTCAGGCTATAATCTGGGACAGTGCATCAAATGGTGACATTGTACATGGTCCCTTTCAAATCAAATAAATGAAAATAATTAACTTTCAATGTCATGTAAACACCTTGATTCTGTCTAGATGAGTACCCTTTTTCATGACTCTTTCCCTTTTTTTCCCTGTTTTTCTCCTGGTGTCTCCACCTCCTTAGTCTGTCTGTGTGTGTGTAGCCATGGTTTTGCTCCCTCCCTTCAAGCGACCTGATTGGCTGTCTGTTTGTACACCTGCCTCCCCTCATGCCAGCAGTGTATCTACCGCAGCTCTTCATCCACTTGTCATCAGATCGATGATTCAGCTACTTTAATATCAAGCGCTTCTGGCTGCTCAGAATTGAGACTTCTCTTAACAGGTCATAATACGTATTTCCTTTCTTAGATTCAGTCTGAGGGATTTTTTTTTAACATACTAAATGCTTTGTATTGAATGTGTACGTCCAGTTTATGAAGAGTTTTAGTGTCAATTAATGAAAACAACAACATCAAGTCTTTGAGCTGCATGCGGCTCTGCTCTATTTCAAATTTCTGTTCGGTTTATCGTCTGTAGGAGGCACAGACCCACAAACACACACACACACACACAGTGGAGAAACTGAAGGAGGGAGAAATGAAGACGAGCCCACATATGAGAGCGCAACTGTCGGAGCCAAAAGTGATGGAACCAAGCTGGTCCTAATGTGTGGTGTGTGTTTTTGGAGCCGTGCTGTTGAAAGAGGCAGACACGGGACAGATGCAGAAAAGTGGGCAGCAGGTAACACTATAGTGGTGAGGGAGTGTGCATGGTGGAAAGAACCTGCGGCTCGGTGTCACCGGGCATCAAGGCTGCATGGGAGTGGCTGTGGCAGTGACGGGGACGGTGACGGTGGGGGGCCGGGGGAGAGGGCGAAGTGAGTGGTTAGCATGATTGTGGGGGTAGACTGAGAGTGAGAAAGAAGGGGAGCAGGTGCTTTGCTCCACCACAAACACTGTCTCCACTGCATGACTCACTATTTCACCAACCTTCAGTTTTATTCTGAGGCTGAGGCAAACAATAACTGAATCAAATATAAAAGTTACATCACATGTAGCTACAGAGTGCGGTGGAACATACTGGGGCAGGTCAGTTTCCCTCTGAAATCTGCTTCAACGTGAAATATCTTTAAGGCACAAACGACATGGAGGATGGTGTAAATTTGTGTCTGGCAATGGCAAATAAAAGAGTAAAAGGCAAGTAGATAAACCATGTCCAGCACAGGAATCCATCCCCTCCAGTAATGACCAAAAGAGGAAGAATAAGTGGCAAAAATAACCCCTATCTAAAACAGTGCTCATTAATATTCAACAGCGCCGACCAACCAGCATCCAGCACTGACTTTGAAGTGACCACCGACATCTAAATGACAATAATATGTTTTGTACGGCCTCAAATTAGAATCACAAAGAATTTGAGGCTTGTGGAATCATATTCTGAAATAGCTCAGAAGCCTGTGGTTTTAAATCACTTTGTAAAAACACAAGAAAGGCCAGAAATCTGCTGCTGACATATTTTTTGTGATTTAAATTGATACGTGTGGCTGTGAGGGTTTGATCAATATTGTTCTTACATCAAGAGGCAAAACAATGAGCTTGGTGAGATTTCCAGCTTGTGAAATAATGTTCAGCAACAAAAACGGTTCACAGGTAGCAGCAGCCAGGCATATCTGAATATGGATTTAAAGCTTAAATCACTGGATGATAACATAATTTTTTTTATCTGTCTGTTAGTCAGTGATTTATAAAGCATTAGTGATTCAACATAATGCACTGTATAAACACACTGATAACTTTAATTGTTATGAACTGTTCATCAGGTGAGCCAAGCAATCGTTTACCAGGTGCATTACCACAACATTGTGACATGTGAGGGAGCAGCATCAAAGAATTGTCTACGTCACACACACTATTCAGCTCTGTGTCTTCGACTGCAGGTGATGTGAGCGCTCGACCAATAACCAGTCCTCCACCAACGGTCCTCCACCGCTCTGTAAGGTCCACAGGTCTCTGATATTCTGCAGGCAGCTGCATCGGTGGAGCTCGAACAACACATTACATGCACGAGGAAAGGTTTGTGTGTGTGGGTGTGTAAAGGTGTGGGGTTGAGGTGGGTGTACCATTCTGCACTCACACAGCCACCTGAGCACAGCACAGGAAGCAGCTGAGTTCTGTAGCAGAACTGAGCTGAAGAGAAGGGAGAGTTTGACAAACGTCACATCAACCAGCTGCCCCTAAAACCGTCTGCAGCAATAATCATGCTGCTCTGAGTCTGTGGTTGAGTCACGTCCACCTGCAACCTGACCAATAAGACGACCTGCATTAGATACACAGTGATCAAATGTCACAAATCAGTTTTATATCCATCGTCACAGTACCAAGAGCTCTGTTTCTTGCGCTTTGTATGATTAGTTGTTCTAAAACCACATTCCACTGCGGCACTCGTCTATCAGAGATCTTTTAATACACCCTCTCAACAATTATACGGCTGCTACTGATGGATGTGACAAAACACCAAAGATCTCCATCATGTTTGTCCGATGAATTAGTCAAAGCTCTGGTGACATGTTCACATCCAACAATTATTAAAATAAATAGCTCACATGTTTTTTTCTTCCTTTAATCAGAATCCAATGCATTTTTGTGACAGTGAACCACTCAAAGTCTGTCATTCTAAAACCGCTCTTTTAAGGAATAAAACAGGGCAGGTTTGAAACAGCGATATAAATCTATCCAGTGGTATTTTGGATAAATGTAAATAAGACTTTTGTGAAACTTTTTTCTGTCTCTTTTCAGCCACAAATCCAAACATCTGGCTTTGTAAGACATGTCTAATTGCATGATCCTCGACCACAGGAATCACACAGTAAAAATATCCTCACTGGTCGCAGTAACGACATGACACGCTGCTGTTTCTCAACTTCGACTTCGCAGAAGTTCGAAAACCTAAATTTGCTCTTTTACTCTAGTAATGCCCCAATGCAGGTAAGAGAATAGAGATTAACATGGTGGAGCTCAGTCGATGGAGCAGAAGTCTATAAATGTCATCTATGGGTTTGAGGTACATATCACACGGAACCGTCTGTATCACAGTTTCATTTTTCTTTTTTTAGGTCAGTCTTATATTCTATACGTGTACAGTGCTTGGCCTTATAAGATTTCCCCAGATATCAAGCACAGACAGTAACCCTGTCTGGGGTTTTTTTCCCCACCAAGATCCATGAATTATACTCTGAGAAATCAAAGGTTGATGTCTCATAATGTTAAAGAAAGTAATAATCTGGATCCACACCAGGCACATATACCTCACCAAGTGTTGTGGTAATGTGTCCTCTAGTTGTTGTGTTATCCTGCTACCTAACAGACAGACAAACAAACAAACGCAGACAAAAACATAGCTTCCTTGTTGGAGGAAATAAATCATAAAGTAAGAGCAAATTACCATGAGAAATACATGACATATGGTTTCCAGGTCACTGAGGCCAGCTAGAGCCACTTGAAGCAATTCCCACTTGCAAATCCCCCCAATCCAATCTGAAAACAACTAAATATTTGATATCAGTAATAACTCTAGGATCAATGTTTGAGAGCGAGAGAGAGAAAGTGAAGCTTGCATGTTTGAATAACAACTGGCTGTAGGCCTCCCATTCTCTCCTCAGACCTGCAAGGCACCATACCCTACTTTTATCACCATCTCTGAGGGCTGGGGAACCCCCCACACACCACTTACCCCCCCCCCCCCCCCCCGTTAATGAATCCTGCATTCCCAGCTCTCACGTGACCTCCTGCACTGTGCTGAATTGAGCAACTGTAACCAAGAATGGGGAAGTCAGCTCAACGCCTGTTTGTACACGAGAGCGGCCGTGTGCCTGCATCGGGGACGAGCATAACGCGCAGCGCACAAGAGGAAATGGCTCTGCTGAAGATAGCGCCGCAGCTCGTTTTTTTGACTCAACGTGAGGAAAACTCTTCTCTGCTGCCTGAGAACTGGGTCAACAGGCACAAGAATGAAATTCTCTTGAATTGTTTTGAACCAGTTTGACAGTAACAACAGCCACAGCAGCAGTTCAAGTAATAAACAGAAGTGATGAGAGCAGCAGCAGCACCAGGAATCAGACTTGTCAACTCAATACAGGAACTCTCATTGTTCTGTGCAGTCTGAATAGCATATTATCAGCTGATACTGGCTGATCAGAGACACACTGGTATCATCACACAAAGTGGTTTGGCAGAAATGCAAAAGTTAAAAAAGTGTTTTCTTCATTTTCAAAACATTATTTTGTTTTTGAAAACTTTCATTCATAGTAGAGTAAAACCTCAGTTTCATTATTAAAAGAAGATTAATAAACTGTGTAGTTTCATGTTGTTTTTTTAGAACTCACTAAAACGGGCTCACTTTTCAAAAACAGTTGGTCATAAGCTGTATAAGGCTTTGGAATCAAACACACACGCACACATCACACACACCCTGTCTCAATGACTTCAGAGGACATTACATTGACTTACATTGATTTCATGGAGACTAGATACTACATGCCTAACCCTTAACTTAACCTAACCTAAGCCTAACCCTGACTTAACCTAAATCTAAGACTTGAAATGTTATGATTTATATTCTGGGGACTTACTTTCCATTCTCATATTGTGACTGTGTAAACAGATCCAGGTCCCAACCATATTAATAATAGGAACCTGGACACCCCCCCCCACACATACACACACACGCACACACACACACACTATTCGCTAGCATGCATCAAGTGGGATAGTTCATATAGATTTAATCATTACATGCCATCATGTGTGATATATGCAGAGTCAGAACAAAAATGTCATCACTCTTTCTTGAGTTTATGGAAGTTGAAGGACTCACCGCTGTAGGGGTTAATCCCTCTGGTGATCCTCTGCACGATCGCTTCCTTCACTTCCCTCCTCCTCACACACTGGATGCCCAGATTCTGGAAACTGTCAATAATAACAACACAGTCCTGCCATGAGAAAGTGACACTGTGGTAACAGCCTTGTTATATGTAAATAAAACACATGCTGGCCCCATGGGTGAATGATGTTCAATCTAAAAAAGTGTTGCTGCTATGTACAAAGCTGTGTATTCAAATCAAAGCAATGATGCTTTTAATGTCAACAATCTTGTTGTGTTTATTTTATACTTGTGACTGTGTGAACTCTAGTATAATTCACTGTTTGCACATATAAGGGCTGGAATCCTAAATAAATAAATAATGAACTGAACTGAAATTTAACGCAGCAAAACATCAGGGATGTGCAAATTATACGCACCCTAAAAGATACTGACTCATTCACACACACACACTAACACACACAAACACGTTTTTCTCTCCGGGTGATGTCACTTGGGGAATTCCCATATTGCTATCCTCATCACAGACATGGTTTAACAAATATGCTTCCTGTGTGTGTGTGTGTGTGTGTGTGTGTGTGGGTGGGTCTGAATGCGAATATTTGCTGAATGAGTTTCTTCTTCTGTATCTGAGAGCTCTCTTATTTACATTGGGTGACTTCCGGAGCAGTCAAGTGAAACACAAAATACTGCTGACAGAGAGCAAATAATTATGTTGCGGTGAGTGTGTGTGTTAGACAGAGAGAGAGTGTGTCGACTTATGCCAATCAGAGCACTTTACTTAAGACGGAGAGTGAGGGATGACGACAGTGACAGTGAAGTGAGTAAACACTGTGCATGACAGGGTTGCTGTTGGATGGAGACGACTGTGGGAGGAGAACTCACACAATCACTCTGCGGTCGGGACCGAACTCGGCCTCGTAGAATCCGTCTTTGCAGTCCTTCCCAACCAGGTCATGGGGATGCGGCCGATACGGCTCGTTCTTCGTCACCAGGTAAACACGCACCTTACCTTTGCCAGAGTAATTCAGGATCTATAGATAGAGAGGAGGAGGTTGCTGTTACAGTTATTATACTGATACAAATGAAATGCTCTTGTAAAGAAAGACACTTAGATGTGAAAAAAAAGCCCAAAATGATGTATATGTGAATCTTTGCAGCTGAGGAAGGGTTGAGCAGGCTGACCTGCAGGCTGGGGTAGGTCCTGTTGTTGTCGGAACAATTCTCTCCGGGGATGCTGCCAGCTGAGCGACCCTCACACTTGTACCTGAAGCGCATCCCCCGCTGCCGGGGCTGCTCGAAGATCTGGACCGCCGGCTCAGCCACTGCACAGCACAGATGAAGAAAGGAGGCAGTGAAGAGGAGGGGAAAGAGATGATGGATGGATGGATGGATGGAGGGAGGGGGTGGCAGAGGTATAGATGGATGGAGGGCGGAATAGATGGATGGATGGATGAAGGGAAGGATGATTGGATGAATGGATGGATGGATGGATAACCAGACATCCCATGGGACATAACTCTCTACTTTTTGTGAGTGGTTAGTGTGAGGAAAGTAAGTTTATAGTCAAATCTACTTTCACACAATATAATTCAGAGGATTTAGTGATTTCAAATTATTAGATTCCGGTCAACAAAACATGAACAAACATGGCTGCCACACCGATTTAGTTAATTTAATGATAGTTCCATGCTCCTGGTGTTGTATAAACCTTTCTCACTGTCTCACTGGAAACCATCAGGAATATTATTGGTGGGACCTGTGCTTCTCTGACTGTAACGATACAATGTCGGCTGTGAAAAAGGTGAGGACGGTGTCTTATGACCAGTCTTTAGGAAGTCAGACTGAAAAAACAAGAGCTGTTTAGTGTTGGTATTTTCAGGAAACAGACACTGGTTAAAGCTCTTTCTCGCCAGCTTTTACTTCCTCTTTTCTTTTTAGGCACAACTGGGCGATGGTGCCTAAAATCCTGTGTAATTACCTGTATCTGTGTATTCACAGATACATACAAAATGGTCTGGTTCAGTAATACTAAGCATTGATTCATTGACATGAAATCATGAAAACTTTGGTCGAGAGCCGAGAGGTTTCAGATCCAACATTAGAGTCAACTAAAAGTCTATCTTGAGAGTTATGCATCTCACAGACATCCTGAAACAACATTATATATGAAGTCTAATGAAATTAGTTCATCAGTACTTGGTCCCTTTCACATGAATCTTGATGCCCCACATGATGTCTGCACAAGAGAGGAACTAAAACCGATCCAGAAAGTGTGTCTGTTTTGGGCGTTTCCAACAACTCAGCTACACTAACACACGGTTCTGAAGATGCGTCAGGCACAACAACAGTGCGACACTCACACGCAGATGTCAAGTAGGCTAGGATGAAACAAGTCCAGTTACATTTCTGACATGATTAAGAAATGTAGGTTTGGCAAAAGAAAAACTAAGTGGCATGGCCAATATCCTGCCCGTCCTGCCTTCCTCATTTTGCCGCCACATTAGCAAACACAGAACTGAAAGATGACACACAGACACGTACACGGGTCGAAAAAACTAAAAGACATAACAAATTGGGGAAGTGAAATGACACTGCAAGACATTCTGTGACTGTTTTTAGGGTCAGTTAAGTTTTGACTTGTGCAGATGGGCAGCTAAAATCCTAATTTTGACACAAGAGGTATTAAAAAGAAAACTTCCTTACTCATGTGTGGGTCGTCCCCTAGCATGGAGGGCATAAGAACTGAGGAGGAGAACAAATCACACAATTATATTTATATATACATGCAAAACCACAGGGAGTAATAGTGACGGTGTAACAGAATACAAGCATATTTCACGCACACACTCACACTCTGTAGTGCTTCTAAAGCCATTTAATCCTGCTGAAGCTGTGATTACTGACACTGATTCCACTGACACTGTCAGTCATTGCAGAAATGAGGAAGTTGTGTTGTTCATCAGACTTAGTGTCACACACGGTTTAAGTTCAGAAATCAAACACTGTTCTTCTACTCAAAGGCTTCACATATGAGTATAAACTCAGTCACACTGGAGTCAGCAGTGAACATCACACATGTGATTATTGCTCTTTATTCAATTATGTCCTGACATCTCACACAGCACGACGAGTAGTATTAGTATTATTACTATTAGGTAAATCAAGGTTTTGCCACTCACCATTCATGATGGACACACTCACTCACTCTCAGTGATCGTCTGGTAGAGGAGTCCGAGCTGAATGAGTGACAGGAGAGAGAGAGAAAAGTCATATTTGTTAGAGCTGCGGGAATCCCCCCCTGGACCCGCCCCGTCATCTGAACAGACCAATCAGAGGCCGCATTACTCACAGAGGCGGGGATAAAGAGAAATACACACACATACTTTTTAATCTCTTGTCTACTATGTTTTGTATTTAAAAAAGACAATCTACATCAATAAACATTAATGCAAATCTAAGCTGCAGATAGATTTAGTACTGCAGGGAAGTTTACATGCTTAAAACCTGTAAACATTAACATGTGAACCTTTACAATAACATATTAAACATGTTATTGAATGTTTAAAATACGTGTGTACATAGTTCTATAGTGACCAATCACAGAGCTAATCGTGTGGTTTATGAAAACAAAAATCCTACCTGGTGATCTTTGAGTCGTTCTAATCGAAGGTTTGATGCCCATTTGCTTTTTTACCTGAATTACTTTGTGGAAATTGTTACGAAGACCCAGGGGCAATTAGCTATTAGCCTTATCCCTGCAGAGAGGTTGATGAGAAGACACCAGACAAGCAGCTGGAACCAACGGCCAGGTAAACACACTGTAGCTCAGGGCCAGGCACAGACATTTTGAGAGAAAGGCACTCACTGTGATTATCTTTTAATCACACATGTATTTAGGTATACCCATACACACATTAAGGGCTGTGTTATGATTCACATTTTTTTTTTTTTTACAAAAGGTCTCACCTAAAGGGAACTAGTATAAGAGGCCAAAGGGGAGGTGCTTGAGCAGCACCAGGGTCTGTCGATTCACATGCTTGCTGCACTGGAAACAGAGGAAAAAAGCTCATAGGCTTCTTTGTTTTATCTGGGCTTTTAAGAAACACTGGACACAAACAGGAATAAGCTTCCTTCTATAAATCTCTTCAAGCCTCTTCCTCTCCATCACTGTTGTCCTATTGAGGAGAGGGTCGAGCAACTGCAGAGCGCAGCCAATATAGGTGTGAATAGATAGTTTTGATCCTGTTGATTAAACACACGTTCTGTTGGTGTTTCACAACTAAATCCTTCTCTGTGAGTGATCATATCGACCTGAACTACAGGAAGACTTGTATTGGCTGAAACCTGACTTTCTGAAATAACAGCAGCTAAAGTCAATGTAGGTATTTTCCCACTGGTCTATATGGAGTAAAAGTACTGCAAAGATAAATAAAAACACAGTAAAAATAATTCAAATATGCACAAGAAATTGTTGTGCATTATTGTTGTGTATGTGCAACAGTGTCTTCTTACACAGAGACAGGGGCTGCCCACATAAAAGGTGCCGTTACAAATGTGAGTAGAGAGGTGGATGACGTCTGCAGGATTCTGACTATAGACTGGATTATACATCTTGAGAAATAAACTCACAGCACTGAAACTTCAACTTAGATCATAAAAAAGACTTTACTTCAATAACTAAATTCTGCAGGATCAAACTTAATTTTGTATGCAAATCTCAAAATGTATGTAAAACATGAATTGATAAAGAAATGACCGAATACATGCTTCTCTGGGATAAGATTAAAAAATGTCTCAACAGCAGGAGCAGGCATCCTTTGTGTTGCTCCCTTTATTGTGAAGAACGGAGCTTCACAAACTTTTCCAGATCTGACCTCAAAGTAAAATTGCCAGACACACAGACCACCAGTAAAGAAATTTGGGCGAGGTTGCATACAAAAAAAAAATCATCACCATCTACGTGCACATGTTGCAATGTTTCCTGTGTTGCTTTAAACTGAGCTGCTGCAACTGATGCTGTTGCTGATCTGTCAACATCTCCTCAGGGGTCATGTGGGGACAAAACAAAGATGGCCGGTTACACATTTTTCCTCTGCATGGTATGTTTTAGTTGAATTTTTGAATATTATTTTTTAATTTAGATTTAAAATATGCTAGTTTATTTTGTTAATAAATTGCCTGTAATTTCTGCAGATCATTTTGCGACCCTACCATCATGACCTCATTAACACCAGTTAAAGAAACATGTCCCAAAATTGTAGGATCTGTAGCGCCCTCTGGTGGCTAAATAGTATGCACAATGTCTTCGTGTTCTTTCACTAGACATCAGCGTTTCAATAACTGAAAACACCTATCAGCCTAAAAGTCAAAAGGCTCATATTTCTTGTTTAATATGGAAAAAATGTGACACATATGTAACTATAACATATTTCTTTATAGAAATAAAAACATTTTTTTTCTCTTAATCTCCAAAACCCAAAGTGCATTAAAACACCATCCACACACACAGATTCAAGATTCAAGATTTTTATTGTCAATGCACAACAATAACATTAAGCAGTCGCTGGCAGTGAAATGCTTGAGTCTCGAAAAGGGACGGTGAATTGTAAATATGTGGATCAGATCAATTCCTGAAAGCAGATCTATTGTATATAATACAATTGTTACTAGTCAAATTTCCATTTCCATTTCCAAATCCCATCTCAAAACTCATCTTTTTAAACTGGCATATTCAGACTGAATGTCTTTCGTTGTATTTTGTATTATCTCTGCCTTGATATGTTACCTTGAGGGATCTGAAATGTGCATATAAATAAAATGTATTATAATTTTGTAGGTCTTTCTGTGGAAGAAAAATCTAGCAGGTTGTTCACTATAAAAGGCAAGGGTCCTGCTTGGTCTGGTCTAATAACTGGATCCTGTCAGTAAAGGTAGTTGGTACCAGTTATTCGTTCACATTCCATAAAGCAAGATCACACAGTCACCTTGTTAGAGGTTCATCAAGGAGAACTTTTCATATGATTGTAATCTGATTCAAATTCAACGGTTTTTTTTTATCCACTGGAAATAATGGAATTAACCCAGATACTGATATAGATTTTATTTAGAAATGATTTGCTCCTATCAAGCATTTCGAGAAAGGCCAATCATAGGAGACAAAGGAGAGTCTCAGTGCAGATCTTATCGCAAACACAAACATAATCTATAATAGCCTTGTAATAGCTTACAAATTACCTAAAAGAGTTTATCACTGAGTTTATCTGAGCTGCTGTCTGCAGCACTGATACTAGATCCTGGACCACACCAGAGAAGAGCCCGAGTCAATTAACCAGATTGAAGGTGACCTGACTAATCTGCAGCCTCAACCAGAGTTTTTAGCAACAACCACTTAATATGCTTAACTTGAGTATTAAAACAAAAAAATCAGTATCCAGAGCTATAAAAAAATGTTCTTAGTGACCCATAAGAGACGTTAACACCTTCTCCTCACATCAAACACAACATCAATTAAAACATCATCTTCGTCATGGGATCAAACATGGCCACGCAGCGTTAAATATATGCAACAAAAACTCAAGACTCCAGAGTAGTTTTTTTAGGGGTTTAATTGCTGTACGGATTCTTTAAAGGAAGTGATAAACACATACAAAAATACATTTTAGAAACAAACGACTAAATGACCTGTTTAGTTAAATGTTTCTGAAGAGTGAAACATGTCTGAAAGAGTGGTGTAGATTTCAATCAAAAAAGACCTACCTACAATGAATGCTATTAAAAAAAAGATCACATGGTACAAATATGCAAATATAAATAAAGTGATAAGAAAACCCCCGGTAATGAAGAATATGTCTTTTGAAAAAGAAAAAAAAAATGAAAAAACAGAAAGAAAAAAAAATCTGATCTCTGTACATTTAGTTCGAGAAACTGATGCTGGAAAAAAAGAGCCTGTGTCCCAACTCTCTACCTGCTCCGATGACGAGGGCGCTTCTTTAGCATCACTTTACACTTTGTTGTATACATATAACCTCTGTGCTGAGGACCAACACAAAGAAACCCAGCTTCAGACCGTAAAGATGGAGGGTCGGGGGCCAATGGCAGGAAGACGTTGTCTCCTGACCCCCTGCCACTCGCCCCCAGCCGTGGCCCCAGGAGATGCCTTTTAAGAACCTCCACAGGAGGCGCAGAGAGTTAACACCCAAAAAACGAAGGGAATTCCGTCTCTCTCCAACATGTAAACCGCCTATGCATGCACACACCGGCACAACTCATCAAAAAAGCTTTGAACCATTTTTCCCCTACAAAGCACCACACAACTCTTTCATGGACGCGGAACACGGAAAATTGCCAGGACTTTGCTGCATCTGTACGAAGTGCCGCTAGCAAACAGACCCTGGTGAAGAGGCGGTGGTGGGTAAGATGGTGGGGTGAGAGGGGGGAGGCAGGGGGGGAAGATGTGTTAGTTAGCCTTCCTTATGGTCCAGAGGATCACTCTGGGCGACATTATGTCAATCACAGATACAAACACAAAACTAACACTCGTTAACGTTTTCACTCACTTTGCGTGAGGCACATATCTGACATCGGGTTTTTAACACACCATGAAAAGTAAGAAGAAAACCCATCAAACTTTACTTCTAACCCCAGACCAACAGCAGGTATGACAGTGCCACCAGAGCTACTGAGCAGAAGGATCAGCGAAGCGTTCTGATATGGTTCTTCCAATGCTTGGCGCTAATCCCTCGAATGACAGAAAAGCTTCACTTCCAGAAAATGCACAACATTTCCCGTAGTTGTGAGAACGATTTTCTTGCTCTAGCACCTGAGAAGCATCGACGTCACTGGGCATCTATGATCACCTACACACAGCAAGTCAACACTAACCGCAGGCCCTCTCTGGGTTGTCATGGTAGCCCAAAGAGGCACGGTTGTGATTTCTGTTTAAGGTAAAACACTCGATTAATCCTCCCCAACGACTGTATCCAAACCTATACAATGTTTACAAAAAAATATCCAGGGCTGGAGACATTTTTTTTTTTGGACAAGCAGTAGAGAAAAACAAGAAATTACAATTTTTTTAACTTTTTTTTTCCTTTTTAGATAAAACTACAATAGAATGGTCAAAAGACTTAAGTGATCTTTTGCTTCTTTTTTTTTAAGACAAAAAAAGTTATGTACATCAACATTTACTGTACAGGTTTCTGTTTGGGAGAGAAGAGCGAGAGAAAAAAGAAAATCAGCGTACACCAATGTGTGTAGCAAGGGTTGATAACTGTTTGTGGTCGTTTTTAAAATATGTTAACTGAGAGAAAAGGGGAAATGATCAGAAGAGCAGCTCGTTTTTAACCACTGAGGGAGAAGACAAGTAAAAAAAAAAAACTGTTGCTTTAGATCTCATGTAAAATTACTCCATAAAGTTGTGTAAGATGCCCTCTGGTGGTGAGTTTGACAGAGGGCGCAGACAACATTGACCAAATCACCTATCCACAAGCAAATCTGTAATCTCTGAGGGTGTGGCGTGAGTGTCCGTCCTGCTGCTTCACTCTTGAGACTGACCCATCGGAACGCACTCCCTGTCCCCGTGTGAAGTCGTCTCCTTGGTGTTTGCCTGAACTGTAAAGCCCCACCTCTGTGTGTGTGTGTAAATCCAGTCTGTTGGTGGTCAGTTCAAGCGATGTGGATTCTGGCCTTCTCAGTTTCTTTCAGCCTCTTGGCCTGCTCCTCCAGGGAGGGGGAGTGGGGTCTCTTGGAGGCTGCACCGTTTAGTGGGTCTGCTCCTCTGCTCACTAATGTAGGGATGGAGCTGCCTACAGGGGGCACCACGTGTTTTGAGGTCACATTTTCTACAGAGAGAAACCGAAAAACATTGGTCATGTGGACAACTGGTTTTAACATTTAATTCAATTTATGACTAATCCTTGAAAAAGTACAATTCTAAAGTTTGCACACAGTTACTGAGATAACACTCCCTTCTACCAGGTCTGCAGGATACCTAGTTTGACTTTGGGGAGGCGTAAGCTTAACTCAGCAATCCCTTGTGACAGTTACCTATAATGCCCTTCTCAGCATAGGTCTGCAACATTGATACAAATTATAAAAATAAAATTTTTATCGGAGAAGCAGTATGGTGACTGTTGTTTAACATTACATCTTATTGAGGCATATTTCAGTCATCTTTTCATAATCACTTATAATCATACTTGTTTTGTTGATAAAGACTATAATGTCTAATCAGGTGTAATAAAATACTGCTTATGTGAGCAACATAAGCAGGTGCCCCCATGAACTAGATTTAGACCAAGTCTTGTTCTCCAATATTAGAGAAAGATGACTTCAGTTACAAAGACTGATGGTTTAAAACAGATACTCACTCGAGCCAATGACAGGAATGGACATGCCTTTCTCTTCCGTGGCAGGAGCAGCGTCAGGGGTGAGGGTGCCCTCAAACATTGGGGGCTTAGGAGGTGTGATGCTGCAGGAAATTGGAAGGTACGAGTACATTTAATTAAGTCAGACAGATAATTAAAAAACTGTTCCACTGGCATGTTGGTGCAAGAATAAAAAAAAGATTCTCACTTGTGGCGGTTGAGGGCCAATTTAATTGAATTCTTCACGACACGACAACTGTTGCTGGCTGGGAGGGGCGAGGAGGCGTCTGGCAGCTCCATGCTGGGAAGTCTCTGCACTCACAAAGAACAAGGTTAATTAGTCAATAACTTCCTACTTTGTATGTCAGTGTGAGATAGAGCTGATGGTTGAACAAATAAGTTGCTACCTGTGTTCTTGAGGTATCAATGGTTGGAATGGCCTTAGCCTTAGATCCAGCAAGTGGAGTCTAATTTTGAGGAGACAACATGCAAGTAAATACATTAATTGTCTTTCCATCTTTCCATAAACAGTTAACCAAGGTAGATTGTAGATGACACCTACAGTATCGGCTCCATCTCCATGTACACTGGAGTCAGAGGATGGTGGATATGGCTCCTTAAATATAGAGTCATCAACAGGCACCACCTGCAGCAAAAACAATGACCGCATCCCGTTTAGTTAAAATCCCAACACATTCATGTTGACACCTGTCCTGAACTTGGAACACTCTCCTGACCTCTGTGTCTTTTGGCCTCTTGGCCAGGTCCTCTTGTGTAGGCGATGGTGGTCTATTGGCAGGAGCTTCAATGATGGAGTCGTCCAGCCCATTGGGCTCCTCTTTGGGGCTGCTGGCGTCATTGGGCTCCTCACTGCTGCTGGCTTGTGGGGAGGCTGGCTTCGCTTTACCCACAGGCTCTTCACAATGAGGAACACACAGAAGGGAAGAAATTAGATGAGGGAGTATTATTCAAATCTCTGGTATCCAGTTAAAGAACATGAATCAATACAGTTCTCTAGATTTGTATTTGTGTTTCTGCAGGTGTCAATTAAGTGACATTTTAGATAATTAATATCACTTATTGACAACTGCTTGATAATTTTATGAAAAGTAACATCTCTGTAAAGTATGACAGGAGTATGAAGGAATACGATTAAATGAACTGTGACGTTATTCAAATTTACACAAAAGCTTGTTTCTAGGTCAATAATTCAGATTTTTACATTTTAGACTGTAGACTTTTTCAGACCCCATGGAAACCCTGATTACTGTATGTATGTACATGGTGGACTGCAAAGTAGCCTAAATATGATATGACCATACAATCTGCAAATATCGAAAAAACAACAGACCACAGGAAGAATTTTTTCTATGTAACAATACTTTCTTTGTAGTAGTCGCTGTAAAACTCACTTGAGCCAATGACAGGGATAGACATGCCCTGGTCATCAGCAGCTGCTGCGGCACTGGGTGCTGGAGAGCCTTCCTCAAAAAGCTGCTTGGGAGGGCTGACACTGAAAAAAGGAAGATTATTATAAGCATCAACACAGGATAAGCAGAATAACAGGAAGGGAAAAGCACAAGTCAGAAATATAACATACCTGTCATCGGTGTCGGAGGCAGGTTTGGAGGGTTTTTCGGGTGGGGAGCTGAAGGGAGTCCCTGAGTCTGTGTCTCTGGAGCTGTCCAGATGACTGCTGTCCAGAGAGATGCGCTTCGAGCTCCCACCGTTAGAGCTGCGGTTCAACTCTGCCATGCTCTGCATGAAGGGGAGAGGGGGATTAGAGACAATTTAACAAGAGGCAAAATATTAAGACAAAATCCCTGGTGTATTGAAAAATGATAATAGATTTGTCCCGACGTGCTGAGGTAGATATCTCACCCTCTTCTTCTTCTGCACCATTTCAGGAGGAAGATACTGATGGAGCTGTTTCTTCTTTACATGTGTGGCTTCAATCTTCATCCCATCCTTCAGCATGTTGATGTTGTTGGCTTGTCTGTACACTACAGAGAACATCACAGGTCACATTCAGGTTCGCTGAACATTTTTACACGTCACACTTTCTTGATAAGTGTGCTAGCCATTTCATCTACTTTGACAGCTTGGAACTGGAGCACTTCCTCTTGCTGGGTGACAACTCAAGTATTAACGAAAAGAGGACGTACCAGTGTCTGTGAAGGACTGGATGTCGTACGTCAGGTCAATGTTCACACTCTCTGCATTCTCCACTTTCTTGAAGATAATCCCGATGAACCACATCGATACAAAGTCGTTCCTGTTGCAGAAAAACAAGAGGTTTCAAATTAAAACTTTTATTCACTTGTTTATTTCATGCTAATTGCAGACCAAAGTAATAATTATGTTCGTTTTGCTCCAACAAGTCTAGAAATGAAAACACTGAATATCATGTGTCTGTCTGAAGACCTTTGACAACAATGGAGTTCTGGACTCACTGACTTGCACGAGGAGCATGCGCACGCACACAAATCTTTCCTATTCCAGAACTTTCTCTGTGTATAGTGTGTGAAGCGTGTGTTTGTATGCTTGGATACAAGTACACTCACTCGTTGCGGTTTTCTTTGGACCCGGGGAAGGACTGTGGGTTGACGTGAGCCAAGGTGATGTACTCGTTCCTCTCCAGGTTTCCAACCAGAACACGGATCTTTGACTCAACCAGACCGATCCTGAGGAAAAACATCAGGATTTTCACATGAGTGAGATGGAAATGAGTTACATTCACAGTAGTAATGTACAGACAGTTGCACCACTGTGCCAGTCGGCACATTAAGCACGATAAGGAATTTGTCGACCTACTAGAAATCCAGTGACACTCACCATTCTAAGTGGTTTTCTTCTGTGGATGCGCTGGCAGTCAGAACTATATAATGCCTGCAGCACAAAACAGAAAATCAACATTTAAGAAACATTTGCTGGATCCTACTCAGATGTATAGTGAAAACATGTCATAACAGTCAGTATTTGATGCAGAACTGCTGTGCTGGTAAAAAGATCTTGTGACCGCTTTTCACCTTTACTGGGCTGCAGGATTCATCAATCTTGGCTCACATGTACATACTTTTGATTGTGCAGTTTGTTGTTACATGGTGGAACAAAAACCATGACCACACCAGTGCTCCTTTGACTCACAAAGCTCCAATTGGGGAGTATAAGCTCCTAAAGAACCTGTCCTAGAACTTAGCTGTGGTAACTGAGGTGTGTGTGTGTTTGAGAAGAGCTTGCATAAACAAAATGAGTCGATCCAACTCTAGCAACCACAGTCAGGATGAGTCAAATCTGCAGAGTCTTCAAAATGTGAAAACAATGAGGTGGTTAGAAAAAAAAACAACGCAAATAAACTGTTTCCTTCAAAACTGCTAATGTGAGCCAGGCAGTTTCTTTCAACATAGTGTTACTTGATACAGCTCTGCATGTTTTACTTATGATTTGGTCAGTAAAAAGTTCCTCCCATCCATCGTTCATCTGACAAATTCAATACCTACTTGTATTTCTGGAAAAAGTTGGGTGGCTCGAAGAGTTTAGGCCATTCTGCTTTTCCCTGAAGAATCTCATCTGTGATGCTTAGGCCTGTTCATGATAAACACATGGACAAATTTGTAAGGCTTGACAATTCAACATTACTCAGTGACTGTACCATTATCAGACTTTGGCCAAAACTTGTTTTACGAGAACACAAACACATGGTTATAAGGTATGAATTCAATTTCTTTGAGTGCCGTTTCACATATGCATGCTGATTTACCGTATTTGAACTCCTCGCTCATGATGGTGCGTGTTGATGTGGACACATTGTACGTGGAGTTCTGCTGGGGATAGGCAGGCGTGATGATGGGCATCAAGTGGTATCTGTCAGACGGGTTCACCTACAAACAGGGGAGCAAGATTGGTTTCACAGCAGGAAATTGGCCTTCATGAGCACTGTACCCCAGTGCCACACTCCCAATCCCAACCATGCACTGTACATCCCAATTCACGTTACTTTCTTAAAGTTGCCCTCCTCAATTAATGCAAAGGAGGAGGAATCAAATCAATATTTTTGAGGTTCCCTCTCTTAAATCATCTGGGATTACTGATGAAGGCTGCGCAGCTGATCATCCATATTTAGCTGAACTGCTACTTAGTACTTATAATATGCCATACCAGCCGTAGAATGCGTGAATAGTCTGCAGTGTTAGTACCATTAGATTCACCCATTGTATTTTAGTGTCGTACAGTATAATCATAAATAATACATGTTCACATTGAGCCTCAACCAATTCAAAAAAAAAAAAAAAAAAAAAACTGTATACAGACAGATCCCAAGTAAGATGTACTTCCATATAAAAACAAAAAAATTAAGTATATTTCATCGGGAAAATGTCTCAGTACATAGTATAAACAGAGGGGGAGAAATAAAAAATAGAATTTTCTGCCCAATGCATAGTGATAGTTGGCTCTACTGTGACTCAACGGAAATGACAACAATAGACAATTAAAATGTGTTTATTGCTGAAGGGACACAACAAACATGACACAGCAATTTTAATGACGAGAATTGTTTTCAGTTTATGCAATAGACAAATTGGTTTGGGTAAATTTGATATAAAAAAAAAAAGTCAAAACATATATAAAGGGATGTCCGACCTAGAAAACAAACATTCAGACTGAGAGTCTCTCCTGCTCTTTGACTAGGAGCACATTAAATAAGACTTGATGACATAAAGAGGGTTTAGGGAAAAGTCAAGAAGACAAAAGAAGAGCAAGCTCTTAACAAGTATTTACTGCAGTGCACACAGTACTATTATTAACCTGTTCACACAGGTATTTGACTATTGGACTAATGCATTTTAACTGATGGGATGTGTCTGTCTGATAAAGACGTCCACGTGTGAAGTCTTCCTAGCCCGAGTTGCTCTGGGGAAGCGTCCTCCGAGCAGACTTAAGAGCATTGGAACTCATGAAGGGGGGACCCGATTAATGTCGTGGTCACATGAGGACAGAGGAATAAGGAGAGATGAAATAAGAGACAATACATGTAGCTGTACTCATTTCTGTTGAGCCAACTTTGAAAAAGAATAAACAAACTTTTAACAATTTAGCAGATATTACTGTATTACCTGTGTCTTGTAGAAATACACATAACAGGGGCATACAACATAGCAACATAGCAACAAGATGCGGAAAGGAATCACTTATGTCATACTCACTCTGGGATCCCACACTGGTAAATTCAGGTTACTGTCCTCAGGCTGTTTCAGTAGAACAGGATTTGGCCACTCCCTGAACAATGAATCACAAATGTAGTTAATCAAATTGTGGATTTTGAATTCCATCACCTGTGACTGCAGAAGGATGTGCAATACTGCCATCAAGTGGCACAGGACAAAAATAAAGTGAGATTTGTAAAGAGCCACATTCTCACCATTTTGAGAAAACCAAGAAGAACTTGTGCACGAGCGTGGCGGCTACAGCGTTAGGGTAGAGCTGACAGGTCCTGGCAACCAGCATGGCCCACGACACTCCACCCAGAAACCCCAACATGTTGGAGTAGATCCCACGACCTACAGTCACATGAGAGATCACGACAAGCCTATGGTTTAACCTATCATGCTGGAGTAAATGTAGATTCTCTTTAAGCATTCTCCCTGTACCTCAACTGACACCAGGTATGAAATCTCTTGGGAAGGTAAAGGCTTGATTTACAGGACAAAAGGAAGTGAGTCTCTCATTAAGAAACCATAACAGGAAAATCTGCCTTTCCTTTTGTAACAGAAATGGTTCACGCTGGATCTAGTGTAACTGTGGAAACTAGACCCGGTTAAAGCAGACTCTTGTTTTTGGAAAAGGAAAGGATAGTGAAGACGGGGACTGAAAAAAAAAAGAAAACGTATCTCCCAGTGAAATAGCAGTGTCATACAAGTAGAAGACAGACATTTAAAGAGGATGTGTTGTGACAAGAGCTGATGCTGGTGTCTGTGTGTTGTAAAGAAAATCATGTGCTTATGTATATAATATTATATATCTGTCGTGAGTGTCTAATTCCACACACACTCCCTTCTCTTCAAGCAGTACACCAAGGTCAGGTCATTGATAAAGGACCAACCAAAAGTACATTGAAACTATGCTTAGCGACTTTCAGAACTTCAACTCTTTTGCGTATTTCACCAGTGGCAAGACAATGTGATTTAGGAATGCATACTTCAGGCTTAACTATCAAATGGGATGCAAACACCTACATGTAACAGAATGACTGCAATTCTAGCCATTCATGGATGTGCTGTTGGAATGGTGACGCAAGTAGAGGAAGATATATGGGGATTTTGTGGAAGACATCTTCAGTATTGGGGGGGAGGGGGGTGACAATTGCTCATGTTACCGTTTGTATATCGTTTGCATATATATTGTCTCTTTCTTGTCTACTCGATGCATCAAGTCTACAGTAAAATATTCTGCATGAGACATTAGCTGCTGCCTGAGTTCTCCTTTCACCAGCTTCCAATACTGCTCCGTCTGCTGCACCCGGCTGCTCCACCTCTCGTCTGACTAATACAGCGGATTTGTTGCTGTTGTGAATGCGCCTGTGCAGAAAACCTCCCACTGTGTTGTGCATGTCTAAAAGGCAAACCCTGGGTAAACTCTGGACCCAATTCTCCATAGTTTAGCCGCAAATCATGTCTGATAACATCTATAGACTATAATGAAGATTATGACTATCATTAATTGAAATAATGGAGTTACCCAAAAATGAAATGAGTGATGTTATCAAAAATACACTGAATCGGAACACCTGGAGAAGGTTGAGATAAATGTGTTAGTCTTTTTTTTAGGGAATTTATATTTTAAGTTATAACAACTGTTTTTGATCTGCAAAACTGATGATGGCGTAGAGTTCATAATGCCGAAGATAGGTTGAAAAGGACTCTTTGATGAAATAACATGCAGTTAAGTAGAAAAGAAGATGTGAAAGTATCTGAAATGTTTTGAATTCACTTACGTTTCGCCCACAGTTTGATGGCTCTCAATGTCAGCCTGAAGTTTTCTTTGTTTGGCACCAGGTACAAAATTTCATCTGTCACTCTACAGCCTGGAAGTAAACAAATTAAGAATGTCGGGATTAACCGATTTTACCATAACTTAAAAACCGTAAGAAATCTAAAAACTACGATATCTAAATATGGTGTCCTGCCTCTCGTGGGCCATGTTTTGTGTTTGTGTGTGTGAGCCGCTGAAAAGTTAGTTGAGAAGAGGGAACTGCTTTAACAGTCTTATTTCCACAACACTGGCCTTTCGGTTTTTGACCAGCTCCAGCTTACAAGCTGACACAAACACAGGTTAGGCTATAAAAACTAACTGGAAATAATAGTTGATAATTATTTAAGGTTCATTAGGTATATTATTAGCTATATATTGCTTGTTGTTTCTTATCCTTCTAAAGTATTGATAATCATGAAAACCGTTAAACCTCGATATTTCCTCTGACTATAATCGTGACATCAAAGTTTTTTATCGTGACATCTCTTAAACAAAAGATAAATCTCAAACAAGCATCACACCAGTGTTTCCCAAACATTCATTTATTTGTGGCAACCCACACTTAAGTTTTTTAACAGTTCAAATGGGTCAAATCATTTTTCATTTCATTAAAACGTTACATTGAAATGTGCGTGTTAATTCACAATTTGATATGGTTCACGTTTCAGATTTAGTCATATATCTGCCAAATGTGGTGTATAACAAACAATTATTGTACTTATGTACACGTTCACTGTGGAAAAGAAACGTACCATTAAGGCTGCGAATACACCTAATGTCCAAGTTTCTCAGGATGGAGTCTCCCCTTAGGTCCAGGTTGTCTGGAATGGACTGCAAGGCCAGTCTGGCAAAGAGCAGGTCAATCTGCTCAGACGGAGATAGAAAGTAGGTATTGGAGATGGTTCAAGATATAATCTTATAATTTTGTCTATCATGTTAAGATTTACTACTTTAAAGGAAGCAACACATTGGAAGAGCAGTCATGTTGATTTTCATCTCGGTCACATCATTAGATATCGTGTCTTCTCTCTTGGAGTTTTCACAGATCTGGAATTCAAACTTGGCACCAACCTGTGTCCACTATTTCCTTTATTGTCCGAAAAAACTTTATATTTATTTAAATTTGACCAAAATAAAGCATTATGATCTAAACCATTATTCTTTACAAGGCTTCTGTAGTAGGTAATATTTAAAGTTCACTACACTAGATACTGAAAACAGGGCCTAAAAAACAACACAAAATAATTTCATTGGTGAGTAGTCTGTGTTAAGTATAGCCATGTGGTGAAGTCAGTACTAGGTCAGGGCCAAGTAACTGAGGTCCCTGTAACGTTTGACAACTGAAACATAATCACTGTCTTTCAATCCAGGTCACAACTGATCAAAAGTGGAAGAAATTCCTTCAAGCAGGCTTGAGATATCAGGAGGCCAAAAATATATATTTTGAAGTCACTGTGACCTTGATCTCTCCTGAGATATCGTGTTCACAGGAATGGGACGGACAGATGACCTGAAAACATAAAGCCGCCGGGCCACTTGCTGTTGCTGGCGTGGAGGCTTAACAAAATGCAATAGGTATATCTCAGTAACTTACCTCTATTCCATCAAATTTGAACTTTATCACTGGTACAAAAGCATCCTCGACAGCCTTAACAAAAAGAGACAGACAATATCAAAATCAAATCTTGGACAAGACAGTAGAATTCTTAAATTCTAAATGTTTCAAAGTTAGACTCAACCATACAGACATAGTCCAGCAATGTAAAAAAGGCTACATATAGTTGTTAATTCGCAGGAGAGTGAACAAGGGAGCATGGCTTTCTCCCCTGGGAACAGTGATGCAAGTGATGTCATCCTGTACACTGAAACCTTTG
This sequence comes from Platichthys flesus, assembly GCF_949316205.1. NCBI lineage: Eukaryota > Metazoa > Chordata > Actinopteri > Pleuronectiformes > Pleuronectidae > Platichthys > Platichthys flesus. Next base: position 20,268,561 of record NC_084956.1, on the reverse strand, counting down.
AATTTACATGATCACGACTTTAAGGCTCAGATAAAACAAGAGCTTCTTTATTGGGTTAACGTCCAATATTGCAGTCACTCTCTAAATTAATTAAGGTAACATTGAAGCCTACAGATACATTTGTTTGTTGCCTTTTGCTATAATGAGATTGTTGAAAAAGACTTGACTTACCCTCAAGTCTTTGATTTCTTCATGCTGTTTAAATTTCTCAAAAAAAGACTGGAAAAAGTCAGTTCTCTCTACATGACGTGGAGCCACACACAAGGCATCAATATCAGCTCCTGTAATAGACAGTAACGTTTATCAGTATAATCTGTGTTGCTCAGTAGGTTGATGACTTCAATAACAATCTGATAAATAGACTAAGCAAGGCGGCGACATTCAAGGTTAAAGATTGTGTAAGTAAACAACTTTTGGCATTTAGAAAGTAGAGGAGATAAAAGAAAGCACAGAAACTTTAGTGTTTGACAAAGATCACTCGGATTCAACCCCAGACTGCTTTAGACAGTCTCACCCAATGAACTGACAAGACACACAAATGAGGCCTGAGTTTTCTCAACACTGATGATTTCTGTTAAACTCTGTAAAAACGCAGGATAAAGTGAAGACATTTTACGATGTCTTCACAGAAGAGGTGACTGTAAATCTTCCTTCTGTTGCCCTGATATGTCCATGCCATCAAACATATTTTAAACTAAGCTTCAGCAGACAATAAATCAATCTTGAATTATACACAATGTCTTCAAAATAGATAAGATAAATTTAGATTATGAAATCAAAAGTATTGGTCTTCAGTATGGTTGCATTAACCAGATATATTTTTTCTCTAGAATAAATAGGAAATTATGAAATGTTAGACACAAGATGGTCAAGTGGCACAATTTGGAAAGGGAGATCAATTACTTTTGAAACTTCATGAATGCATACAATGCCTCTTTATCATTCTCGATTATGTTATGTCCACTTCAACCTGCTACATTTGCAAAGTGGCTCTTCTTCACAATAGAAGGTTGTGTATGTTGTTTTAGTAGAGACAACTGTCCATAACAAAATTCTATTATTTGTATAACGCAATGTCACAACATGCGCTATCTCAAGGAATTACATGGTAAGGTTGAGACCTAATTATGCCTGAACAACATTAAAACAACTTAATATCTTTGTCTTTGGCGGAATACAAAAAACGAATAACAGCGTAGTTATTATCAGTGACCTGTTTTTCTGTTTCTGTTGATAGCCAACTCAATGAATATGAAATAATGAGTTTACTGCATCCTATAGAAATAACATGTTACACAGGCTAAGGGCTTCATGAAGAAAATCAAATAAAAATTGATAAATGGGAATATTGATTTCTTTAAATTGTGTTTAAGCGCCTGTTCTTGATCTCCAGTGAGAAGTTTGCAATGCTTTACAGCACTACTTTACACACCCTACTATAAGTTAATTTTCAAGTTGTAGTTGTTTTAGGCAGGCAGCTATATCATTAAAGCTGCACTGAATTCCAGATAATCTCTTTACATTCTCTAGGGGCTTTATGTGAGACTGCAAATGTCCAAGTAAGAGCCTCTGGAGGATCCCCGCAAGCCTCTAGTAAAAACGCAAGAAATCCATTCTTAATGACGTTTTTGAACGCTATGCAAACATTTTAAGGAATTCAATTATCCCAGGATGAAAAAGCTGTGCAATACATGTAGAGAACCCCCACTGAAATGTAAAATTCTTTGGTGATAAAGACCGATGGCGATGTAGTGTAAACAAAAACATGTGGTCTCCATAGAATAATTAATTTGTTCGCCCTGCCTCTTGCATGCTGGGCCCTCCTGAATACTTTGAAGATTTCAGTAATGTTGTAAATGTGTCTGAGTGGACAATTTCCAGGAACTTTTTATATGTGAAAGGCAAACCCCAGAGAGTGTTCACACCCCATTGTGCGGAAACATTTTCTAGAGTTTGTGTCTGAAAACAGCTTAGGCAAAGTTTAAAATTAAATTCAGAATCAGCAGGTAGCCAGTATTTTTAGGGAATTTCATATTTTTGTCACCAAAAATCTCTGATAAGCACATCACTTAAAACAGCAGCAAATAATTCAGTTGTGGTGTATCTGTGAAACACAACTGAAATTCTCAGTTCATTATGTTGGCCTACACATATTGTATCCACAGATATTATACATCGAATGCATCAGCAGCTTTCCTTTTGTTTACTGTAACTCGGCAGTTCACAACCTTCACAGTTGTGATATAAATAGGTTCAAACATTTGAATGGAACACAGGTAATTTCACACCTGTTTTATCAAAAAGTGCAACTGGCTAAAATAAACAAAGCATCCGAAACTGATGAGGGGTTATATTGCTGAAGTAAATATATATCAATCATCTTGGTAGCTGAACATCTAAATTTAAAATTATTGCGTTTGTTATTTGACGCAAGGTGTTAAGCAGGCCCACTTTCACACCAATGCCTTCAGCCTATAGTGAGCCAGTGTTGCTGCTGCTTTCAAACCCTAAAAATGCTCTTTTCAAAAACACTCAATAGCAGATGAATATGACAATGCCAGCCTTGTGCTTCAGTTTGTTCAGAGTGAACTGAGCAGATCAAAAACAACGATTCACGCCTGCTTAGACAGGGTCAAATAGAGTGTGGCATTAATGTCCTGTTCCATCTGTCTCTTCGCTCCGTTAAAAAGGCAAACATAGCAAAGTTTCTTAGTGTTTCTTCAACAAATTACAGGTATTGAATAGGGATTGGATTGTTGTCCGTTGAAAAAAGGAATTTCATATTTAAATAAAAACTACACATACCTTTTGTATGTACTCCAAGACGGTACGAACCGAATGTAAATATCTTGCCTCCAACACAGCTAATGGCTGATGGTGGGAGATTCTGTTGAAGAGAGTAGCATATACAATGAAATCAGCGTTTGAGTTGTTTGATTTCACATTCTCTGATTGGACAGTCGCCATTGATGACTCAACAATTTATCATATACCGCCAATTAAATGTACAAAAAAAAAAAATCGACATAAGAACAGAGCTTACCTTTAATTCACTGATCTCTGAGATCCATTCTTTGACAAAGTTGTTCAACTTCCCAAGAACTGCAAGTCTGCAAGGAAATACAATTAGCTGGTGCTTATTTTATAATCCACGCCTTTAATTTATCAGACAATGACTCTGCAAATATTTACCATAACAAATTCAGCTGTCTTAAATGTCAAAACATTAAGGAATATACATTTAATTACAACAATGGCATGCATGTGTATATTAGAACACAGCAGAAAACAGCAGGCGGACAATAAATACAATACATGCTGCTGTGAATGTTTTTCTGAGACTGTGCATCCCTTTCATGTGCAGTTGCACCTGCAGCTCAGAGCTGCAGAGTCGAGAATCCTACTAAACGTGACAAGTCAAACATACAATTTAAAACATGACACGCTTCCTCACCTATGGTTCAATTCCTCTTCATCTTCAAATACCCCAAAAGGTTTCATAGCATCGCAGAGTTTCTTGGTGTACTGGTGGTCGATATCACGTGGAGGAGCAAGGCTAATGGCAGAGGTGATGCCATAGTGTTTCTGAGGCTGCTGCTGCTGCCCACCAGGCATGGTGCTGCGAGGGAACATGGCAAAACACGACATGAAGTCTACTCAACAAAGATACTTGACGCTACTACGTCGACCGATTCGTCTCACGGTTTCATTCAGTCACGAGTGGTGAAAAATATGAGAAATTACCCTTATTTACCAGGTTGTTGCTAACGTCGAATGAGGAAGATTGTCAGTGTTTGGTAGTTTATGTTCCTCCCATTCCAATTGCCGCGAAACCATGTGTAAACACGAAGCTACACGATATCACAGCAACGTGCTTATATTACTGAAACAACTATCTCAACACTGACTCTACATTTGTGTGGAAAACCAAACTCGAATCACACATTTACCATGGAATGTATTGACGTGTTTGAAATGTGCCGCTGTTCCACCTCGGCTGGTGGCGAGAACATGTTAGCCAAGATGCTACAAACAGGCTGGTTGCGCTAACAAATTAGCTAATTTAGCATGTTAGCACACGTTAGCTTGCCGCTAGGGAAGAAATGGTGAAATCAGTGACTCGCATTCCGACCAAAGCGACTACACAGTTGACGTTTATCAAAGAGAAGGACCACGCGTGAATTTGCTCGTTTTGTTGGGTGCATTTATAGAAAAGCTACCCAGCAGGAAACGAGCGAGCTAGCCCACCAACCGCGGCTGGAGGCCTTGTTTAGTTGTTGTGACAGTTGGCTAGCATTAGCTTTTAGCCTATTCTTCAGGACTCTGTAAAACGCGAACAACATTGTCGATGAGTGAAGAATGTGCCACATGCGGGACTTACCTCGACACCTCTTTCATGACACACTACAAAGCCTGCCCCGTTTCCAGCTGCGGACCCGTGGAAAACCTAGAGAGGCAGCAAGTGGAAATGAAAACAGCCTCGACCTGATTACAACAATGGTCACTTTCCAGAGAACGTTCAAACCTTCCCACTGAACCGGAATCACTTCTTATAAGAAGAAAACTGACATAACCCTAGAAGAATATTCATTTCTAACTCTGCCGCAGAGCGCACAGGGTTTTATCAGCTAAAAATAAGTTGAGCTGCTGTTAAGACTTTTTTAATTATTCAAAACTACAAATGTAACTGCGCTTTTTTCTAGTCGGGGATACGTCTGCGTGCTGCGCGCCCAGCATCCACCGATAGGGGGCGCCTTGTCATCACACACACGTCACGTGACCAGAGAGGAGGCCTTGAGGCTGCCTGTGCGCAGCAGAGATTATTAGCACACACGCATAGGTTCTGAATGGCGGACACAGCTCACACACGGGTAGTCTGTAGGAGGAAAACACCACACACATCAACACATTATCCACTCATTAGTTTCTCAATGAAGGAGCGTGGAAATTCAGGCACATTTCTTTATAGAGTCGGTGAGTTTGGCTGAGCTATTACTGGCTATTTGTTGTTAGAATGTGACGACACAAGAGTTTATAGTACATTTCAAGCTGCAGAGCTCCAGCTGCTCTCCTCAAAACTCTTGAGCCACGTAAAGTGTGCGGCCATCACTACAGGTATATTTACGAATCAAACTGAAAGTCGTTATTTCAAAAGGGGTTCTTGTTAAATAGTGCAATAAAAATAACAGGCTTCATTTGTGACATAGTGACACGTTACTTTGGGAATGTAAAGATTTGAAAGATATGCTAAGACTATCATGGTTGTGTAAAGATAAATGCAATCAATATACAGAGCATTGTTTTCATCTGTGTAAAATAAAGCCTTTAAGACTGTGCAAACAACCTTTCACCTGTTTGGGAGACAGAGCTCCTCCCCACTTGTTCTACAGCCACTTCTGTATTTTGGACTTTAGTTTCAGTCACATTGTTTGAACTAGATAGAGGAGGAGAGACTGGCCAGAGACCCTTGACACAACAGCACAAAGCCGATCACTTTAACAAAATGAGTAACAGTCCTCTTCTTGTGAATGTGGAAAAATGGATTGCACAGAACCAGAATGATTTTCTGCCGCCAGTGTGCAACAAGCTCATGTGAGTAAAAACCTTCAATGTTTTTATAGTACCCACATGGTAACATGTGTGAGTTCCTCTTTGCGACAACTTGATAAGTGATGTGATGAGCCCTCTGCATTTTATTTGACACAATACGTGCTGCACTGACAAATCAACAAGTAACTTCCACTGATTATTTGAGGACATGTGAGTAAATGATGGTCTTTAATTCCTCAGGCACTTTCTTCAGCTGAATATCATGTTTGTCGGCGGTCCAAACAGCAGGAAGGATTATCACATAGAAGAAGGAGAGGAGGTGAGAGGATGGGACTGATATATTCTGTAAGAGGTCTTCATTCCTCTACAGATAAGTGTGTCAGCAGCAGTGTTGATGCCTCCTGACTTAAACCAAGAAAAATTCACTCAAAATTTATAAACCTCAGCTTAATGTGTGAGCACGCCTCCCGTTAACTTCCAATCTTTGAGAGCGAGTAGGCGAATAAATCCGAGCCCCTTCTCGGTTTTATATATACTTAGTGAGTACCCATGTGTGAACACTTAGCTACATGCTATGAGAACAATGTCCAATGAACAATCACATCCGAAGAAAAAATAGCTTGAACATGTTTAAAATGTGCTACTATTCAATCTCAGCTGCTGGCTAATAACTGATACCCGAGATATACAAACAGAAGTGCTGACAAATTAACTAATGTAGCCAACATTTGCTGACCACTGCCGAAGAACTGGTTTGACTCTTTAGAGTTTGACATTTTTAGTTGAGCCTAACAAAGGGGGGACGGGCTGTGGCTCAGGGGGTAGAGTGGTTGGACGAACAGCACAAATGACCGCACTTTCTGTGTATCTTCTCTCTCATTAAGTTTTTTTTTTTTTTTTAAATGCTAAGTGTAAGTGGAGTCCGTTTTCTTTTCACCCTGGTTCGCCTTTCCTAAATTCTTATGGCTTCTCCACATCTTACCTTGACCTTGTGATGTATTCAACTGGCGTCAAGGAATAATGGTTATAGGGAAGAAGACTTAAATTAAATGCCATTCTTCTTTTGTCTCCCTGTTTGAAATAGTTGTTCTACCAGCTGAAGGGAGACATGTGTCTGAAAGTGATTGAAAACGGCAAACACAAGGATGTGCACATCAGAGAGGGAGAGGTGAGCTCTAACGTTTCCTATGGCTTTGGATTTTATTGTAATAAAAACAAACTTTGGTCACTTTTACAAACCAAAATGTATGTTATTAACTCACTGTCATTCATTCTTTTCTCATCTGTAGATGTTCCTGCTGCCGGCTCGGATACCCCACTCCCCACAGAGACTGGCCAACACTGTGGGGCTGGTGGTGGAGAGGAGACGACTGCTGACTGAGACTGACTGCTTGAGGTTCTCCTCTCTTCTCTTCTCTTCTCTTCTCTTCTTTATCTTGTCCTCTTTTCTCTTCTCATCTCTCCTCATCTTTGACTGTGTTTCAATGTTTTCAGGTACCATGTGGACAACACCACTGACATCCTGTTTGAGAAATGGTTTTACTGTCAGAATCTTGGAACCCAACTGGTGCCAATAATCAAAGAGTAAAGACGTCCTTCATCCTTCACACTCACAAACCATCAGATCACTTTGACATGTTTGGCTACAGTTGTTGCTAACTTTTTATTTGCAGATTCTTTTTATCAGACCAGTACAAAACAGGAAAACCTGATCCGGGTAAGTTGAGTTTAAGTTTCTTTGGATTCCTGTTATTTTGAACAAGGTATCGAGATATCTAGTCTGATCCCTTTAAAGTTTGTACTGGTGTCGTTTGATGAACAGATGAAGTCTTCAGGCAGCCTCCCTTCCAGATGAACACCATGAACGTGATGTTGCCTTTCAGCTTCAAAGATTGGCTGGACAAGCAGAGGCCTTCGCTGGCCAGTGGCAGGCCCGTCGACATGTTCGGAGCTCAGTTTGAGACAGAGGTAGGTTTTCAACCTAAATTCTTTTTTAGCACAACACATTTTTAGACTATTTCCCCTAACCCTACTTTTGTTTGGCGAGTGTTAAACATTCAAGATTAATGATATGAAAGAAGTGTTAAGTTTTTATATATTTGCATTTCTCTCAAAGTAAGATATAAAATGTGTGCAGTAGAAAAACGCATCTTGCCAATAGTAGCAACACTTTTAAACAAGATAAAGCCCTAACTTAATCTTGAATAAAACTATGGAATCAACTTTATAATTTCCCAGATTCGTATAATGTCAACGTGACCTTTGACCACCAGTTCCTTGAGGGTGCCTGAAATACTACATTTACTAGGGTAAACATGTGTTGAGAGGTCAAAGTTACCTTGACTTTTGACCATCAAACTCTTTTCAAGTCATCCAGTGTGAAATGAGCAATTGGGCGGATGTAATAAGTCTAATCAGCTCATCTGTTCTAAATTTGAAGAGATTTCTTCATTCTGATTTTATTAGATTAGGTTCAAGACACACATAAACACATAAACATAATTTGTGAGGCCACTTTGACCTTGAACTTTGACCCTTGGCTACCAAAATGAAACCCTAATCCTTTTATCCAGGAGAATGTTTTTGATTTATGTGAAAGGGGCTTTGTGAGGCCCCTGCAACCTTAAACTAATCAGTTAATTTTTGAGTCCAAATAATGGTTTGTGGATTGGTAAAAGAGGGGAGTTGATTTTTTATTTTAACCACATTGTTATTGGATAAAACAGCAGTTCTCCTCAATAACAGCAGTATTAACTCCATAGCACTATCTGACAGTTGGGCACCAGATTTGGTAATGGGTTAGGGTTAGGTAAACTTGCCCTGACAAGGGGCAAGTTTTAAAGGAAACCTGAAAGTGAAGTAGAGGAGTGGCAGTTATGGCATTCAACTGCTTGTGGAAATCCCATTTGACTATAGAGCATAATACATGAACATATGCAACAGAGGGTTTCATCGTAAATATAGAAACATTTAAGAACTTGAAGGGAACTAGGAGAGTGCATACCTGTACCAAGGCTAACACCCTGTGTCACCATGTTAGAGAAAGCGGAAAAAAATCCTGGATCTGCCCATTTAGCTGGATCTGCTCCTTTTGGGTTCCTACATGGGTCATTCCCCACCCGCTATAGAATTTCAAGGAGATTTGATTCAGTATATTTTGTGTAATCCTGCCAACAAACAAATAAACCAACGCTGATGAAAAGTGAATCTCTTTCGCAGAGGTAAGGAGACAGAATAGTCAGTGAGATGAATAAATGCCTTGTTCTGTGGTGATGACAGTGATGGAGAAAATGCTTTAACTCTCTTATTTATGACCCAAACAGGTGATGGTGTTTGGACCTGGCCTGACAGAGACAACAGTACCACAGAGTGACGTGTGGATTTGGCAGATGGTACGTTTTCTAAAAGTTCACTCGCCTTGTAAGAGGGATGTATCACTATAAAATCTCATCCTCCTCTAACTTTTTCTTTCCTTCCTTCACCTTCTCTCCGTGTCTCTCTCAGGAAGGATCCTCCAAAGTGACCATGAATGAGCTGGAGGCAACTCTTACTGCAGGAGACAGTTTACTTATTCCTGAACAGAGCAAGTGAGTCTGCATGAACAATTATGGCAAACCTAGGTCCCATGATACTTGATATATGAAAAACTTTAAATGGCTTCTTCTTCTCTAGGTACCAGTGGCAGAGAGAGGACAGGACTGTTGCCCTGTTGGTGGTTCAAAACCCTGAGCGGAAAAGACCATGACCTGCCAATTCACAAACACCCATTAAATATACATGAGATTTCTTAGGAGGGGAGCAAAACCCTTATTCATTATAAATACATGTGATTGGACAGGAACAACTAGATCTTTCAGTAGAACATGAAGTAGATTGTGTTACTTCATGTTCAACCATGTAAATCATGCATTCATGTGTTTCTATATGAACCTTGACCCGTCTGAGAGTTAATAGTCACAAGAAGTTATTGCAACTGAAACGTTGTTGCGGTTCAAAGGTTTTAAAACACCTCAGTTTTTGCTCCATACTCTTATAGACATCCACAAAGGTAATTTTTCTCAATGTACAGAAGCAACAGAACAAATAAAAAGATTGTGATTTATATCATAAATGTGATTAAAAAAGCCACAACACTATTAAACAAGTTCCAACATGTATTTTGCACTTGTAGTTTGATTTGCTTTCACCTTAAGTCCAGTTCTTCCTAAAGCAGCTCCATGAGGTCCATGCCTGGACACTGAGCTGCTGTTCATCATGTTTTCTGTCAGTATGTTGCTGTAGAATTAAGCTCTGACTAGAAATAAACAGTACTTCCTGTATTGTGCTAATAATACATCACACAGCTTATTGACACAAGCAGAATTTTTAATTTGCTTTAACCTTCAAAGCTTGATTTACATCCAATAGGGCAAAAATCGGTAAATGAATCGTTTAATTTGATCACTGAAATGGTCTGTTTTCAGGAAATGTACAACATTTTCTGTTCACCTATTTTATTCAACCACGGGCAGTTTGCCACTGACCTTGGTACCATTACAGTTTTTTTTAACTTGATCATTTAAAATGGGAAAATTATATTTTATTATATTTGAAAGCAATACATTTGACATCTGATATTTTGGGAAATGTACCCATTCACTCCCAAGATTGTGTATAAAGATAGACGACATGATAGTTCTCTGAAAATGAAGCCAAAGCATATTGATTGCTCCCTAGTGGCTGGCTGAAGTGCAGGTAATAACCCCCCCGCCCCATGCTAGTGGACAGGACATGGATTGAAATTAAAAGTCAAAGTAAACATCAATATATTTTTCTCAAGAGGATTTCTGTCAGTTTTGTTTTCTTTTACAGCTAAGTTTGGTTTTATTACTTATTTCAATGCTATAAAAATGGGTTGCAAGGTCATGATTGACAACTGAGACTGACTCAAGATCAGTCAAGTGTGTGTATCGGTGGGACTTAAAGCCGTGGCTCCATCCCCTGATCTCTAATGCACAGACTCCAAATGGCTCCAAATGACAAGATGGTGGCGTTTGTATCTGTGATAGTTTAGCATCAGTTCTAAATAGTGGGAAGAAGTGGTCTATGGTTTGGTCACAGGTTGTTATCTTAGCGTAATGGCGGCAGGCAGCTAGGATTATGGAAGAGAATGGATATAGAAACTTGGGGTCATGTCATCTTTGTGACTTTTCTAAGCAACCAGTGAACACTAACCAGCTAAAGACAATCCAACAGACCACCCATAAACAGTTGTCCCTTTGATATCCTAAAACATTGTCCATAAATGTTTTCTTGTCTTTGAAAGGACACTATTCCAGACAGTTACCAGTTCAGTTGTGCAGTCTTATCCGCAGAGTGTTCTTGATCACATGCTGCTCTGCTATAAAAGCTGCCACAGCCCAGGGCACAGCGTACTCCAGCGTCACCAGTCCTCTCAGGTTGTACCTATAACCAGAGTAGTCCCAGGGACAGGCCCCCAGCAACCCCAGCCCTGCTCCCCAGCTCAGCTCCCATAAGTAGATGAACAGGGTGTAGACCATCAGACGCACAGGCAGTGGCTTACGTTGAGCGAGCAGCCGTGCTCTCAGGCCCTCCATGAGGTAGATTGCAGTGGCGTACATGGGCAGCGCCCACAGGCTGCTGTGACCTGCCAGCTTCCTGTCTCTGGTGCTGCACCAGTCGAACACGGCAGTGAAGGCCACCTCACATAGGCAGCCGTGCAGCGCATAGACATAGAGACGGACCAGGGCAGAGAGAGGACGACTGGAGCCGCTGCCAAGTTGTTCTGCTGGGGATTCATTATCAACTCTGGTCCCTGTCACATGGAAACAGAATTATTGTGCAGTTTTTACACACTTGGAGTATTTTACAAGCCACTCCATTACTGACATAATTTTTTGATAGGCATTTGCAAAGATGCTTCCTAGTTTAGGCTGGGTAAAAGAGCAGTACAAAACGGTTTTCGCTGACAATTGCTGATGAATCTCTAAATTTTTTTCCTGATTAATTTGAGATACATTTATAAAAATATAATTGTGAGAAAATTTGGATGATGGAAGTTATGTGTTTCCCTGAAAATAGATATTTTTGGGCATAATAATAATCTTCTGCTTCTTGTTGTGGCCTATATTTTATGTCCTTGTATTGAAGAAAATCCTGTGACTTAAAGCAACGTGCAGTACAATGATATGAAGTTTGGATTTGTCACCACAGGTGAGTTTACGCTGGGATTTAGGGTGGATCAAGAAAGGCTGCAACATTTGCAAAACCTTTTTTTTTTACATAAGGCAGTACTACCTTTATTCACTTTACCTTTACAATAACTTTACCGTTATTGTTTCAAGCATATCTTCTCTATCTCTTCCTCTTTTATATCTTTCATCTTTCTTTTTTTCTTAATTTATTCTTTGTTAATATATAACTTATCATTATCTAATATCAGATTACATTGCCAATCATAAAATTCTCCCATATAATTAATCTTCTTGCATGGATGTGAAAAACAAATGTTCCCAGTGTATCTAATATCTGCTTCAGCATTTGTTTTTCCAACATGATTTTCAATATCAACCAACATAAGGTATGTTAACACTTTATTATGTACTAATAATAAGGTAATATGTATTTTTGAAAGAATCCATCTTTCACAGCATACATAGATGTTCTAACTTGTATTATCTTTCCAGTGTGATAGAGTTCTGTTTCTCCACAGGACACATGGCGCAGTGCACCTGCATGTGTTCTATTAGCCTGTTAATGTGGATTAACAGGCTAATAGCTCGGCTTAGCTCAGTTGAAGGCTAAGTGAATCTTCAACAGGTTTTCACTCTGAACTAGAAAATTGTGCAATTTTTCAAAGCTTATGAACACAGTTACTGTTATCAGTTTATCTCCTCAAAGTAGAACACAGTCAAAAACATTTACACAATGGCTCTGAATCCAATTCATCATTTTGCATGCTACAACTAGACAAAAATGCACATTAAGCCCTAAAGTGTGTCCTTGGCAGCCATTTATGAAGAATATCAAGTTTCATACAACTGAAATAACAGTAGAAAACAGTAGTAATTCTCACCTTGGTCGCAGCTACCTTGTGTTCTCCTTTTATTTAGTTTTATATTCTCCATCCCAGGGCAGCATATGGGTATCTGTGCCTTTGTAATCCCTCTGCTTCCCTAAGTGTGCGTAAGTGTACGAGTGGGTGTGAGTGTGGGTGAGTGTGTCTGTGTGTGATTGTGTGTTTGTGTGGGCTAAACATTAAGCTGCCCCATGTTATCAGAGTGAGACAGTGATGGCTCTGTCACAGGCTGAAGTTGTGAACTCAGGGAGAGACCCAGGAAGCAAACCTGGACCAGCTAAGAAAAATGTGTTTGTGTGTGTGTATGTGAGTGTGCATGCTTGCACTTGTGCGTGTTTGTGCACTACCAATTATATTATTGATCCGACAGTTACTACTTGAATGTTATCTTTTGAGCACACAGTAAGATTGCAAATAAATGCATCGATGTGTGCAGAGTTGCCATCGTCTTTATCACAGAAGCTCTTTATAATGCTGTATGTTTCATGTTGTGGGCCGACTGGGGAGTTATCAGTGAACAACAGTTGCTGGGTGTGTCACAGAAGCTGCTCAAAAATATACATTGAATAATCTGACTCTTACATTCCAACGGAACACAATAAAACTTGTACATTATATCCAGGTTTTAGCCATACTTGCAGTATCAATGGCTCAATGGATAACTGGCAGCCTCTGTGTCAACTACTCAATAGATAACGATGAGGTTTTTTAAAGAAATACATGGATATTAGACGTGCTACTGAGTGCTTGACTTTTCTTTCAGTTCATGCTAAGGCTCACATTTATTGTCAGTATCTTTTTAAATGATTGATGCATTCAATTAGAATCTTTTTGGAAAATACCCACGCTTCTTCTCAAGCCCCTACATCTGAATATAACTCCAAAATGTATAAACGTCATAATAATAGCATGCTAAGGCATTGAATAAGATAGGGATTGTGGTTAACGTTGCATGTCATTGCAGTATGAGCTCATGCTTCAGCTGTGTATCTCCTTACAGCTGCTAGCATGTCTGCAGACCATTAGTATTGTTACAATGTGCTTGTTTAAAACATTTTCCGATGTTGGTAGTCCATTTTTAAATAAAAGGAATATATTTTATTAAGCAAGTTTATTATAGGATTTATCTTCATACCCTAATACAGAAATAAGGTGTATACCTTGCTTGCACCACCACTAAGGATTCAGTCTATACTGCATACACACACTGTATTAATGTGGACACTCAGTTTCATATATGTACAGCATACAGTGTCATAAAGTATCTGTGAGAGCAGATGTCAATCCTATCATGGCGGCAATTCTGGGTTCTGTGTTTACCTAATCTTAACACTAATAAAACAGTTAGATTAATGGTGGACCTCTGGATCAGAGTCCAGTGTTTCTAGCAAACACACCTTTAGAGGGTGAAGGGGCGACTACACGACTGTGTGGGACTGTGTGTCACTGACCATAAAGTTAATCGAGCTTCCAAAGGTTAGCCCCCTCACGGTGATCTGGGCTGACTATGTGTACGTGCGTTTATTGTTGTGTAATGAGCGGTTGGCAAAGAAATGTTTGGGTAGGGAAATGACCCCCATCTATCTGAGAAAACCCAAAGCTGCTTCCCCTGGTGCTCTCAACAAGCCTGTCACTGTCAGTCATGACTCAGTATGGTGTGTTGAACTGAAAGGCCAGTGTCACCAGGTATTTTAGTTTACGGGTAGCTTTTTATTTACACTTCAGAGGGAGAACAGGCCAAAACAACAAACAAAAACCAGCTATTTCCCTACCTTCCTGCTACAAACCAAAAATGTTAACAAAAAGACAAAAGCTTACCTAACTACTAAACCAGGAAACACAGGAGAAAAGGGTAAAGAAAATGGCTTCTCCCTCCTACAGGGCTACCACACACAGTTTTCTATTTTCATCCGTACGCAAACAAAACAATAATTTATCCAACACTGGTCCAAGTTGGTTGTGGGAGAATTGGTGGAGAGAGGAAGACTGCACTCAGTCAGTGGTTCAAATAGGCTCCTCTCTTCCCTCTGGCCAATCCTGGAGCAGCAATCAGGTGGCTCACGCCAATCAGCAGGTCCAACCTGCTGGCAATCAGGCACCCACAAACACACTCACTCAAGAAGACTGCTCACACTCTAGAAGGAGGAACAGAACAATAACATATATACACAGTAACACATATAGACAACCAGGGTCATAACACCCTAATAGCCCATCTGTGACTAAAGGACTGAATATTGTCCACAGTCTTGTAATATGAGTATTCCACTCTGAATCGAGTCCCTTCAGAACTGGAGCCAGGAATAGACTGGCTCCAAACTATTACACACAGGCACCCTAAGCTTTGTTCCTGACTGTCAGCCAGATGGCCAACTTTACAGATCTGGATAAAAAGTTCACAGCTGTATGTACAACCTTCTTTTTGTTGCAGTATTTTGGGCCAATTATAAATTATAGTATAGTATAGTATAGTATAAATAAAAAAACTATAAAAGATGCCATAAAAGCCTGAAAGCCCGGGACACTGAACTACTAAGTGTCTCAGACTGACACTGTTTGAAATTTTCCTCAAACAGCTATATGTGATGAGATGAGGGATGTCGGCAACATGTTGAGGCTCTAAAAACCTGCCAGGCCTGTAAAACAGAGCAGTAGATGGTGACAAACCAGTGAAATCAACTTGCTCTGCTCATAAAAGAGCTTCTTATCATATCCCTGTCACCCAGTTCTTCTCAGCAACAGTCTAGCAGTGTACATGCAGCTGGTAACACATCCATGGTGAAGTTCCTGTGCAGTCTGGAGTCTCAACGACGCAATGGATGTCGATCAGACCCTGCACTCCTTCTGCCACTGGGAGGTAGAGAGCTGCAGCCCTGAGCCAGTGATGGCCAGTCCCCAAAAAAGTCCACAAGCGTCTTCTTTATTTTCTGCAACAGATCGCTTGGTGGTGTCATAACAATGCGCGTGTGCCACAAAGTCAAAGCAACCAAGTTATGGCAGCCACAACTCTTTAAGACAATTTCCATTTAGACAACCAAGCACACACACCTTCTTCTTAATTCTCTCTCAGGTCTTTTTTCTTAAACTCCACTGAGCTAGTGATGGGAAGTTCGGATCTTTTTACCGTGTCGGTTCTTTGAATCTCGTTCACTAGAATGAACGAATCTCTTTTTGAGTCATTCGTTCGTTTCAACGGGGGGGGGGGGGGTCCGGGTACGAGTCTCGATCCAAAGACTCGTACCCGGCAGATGACGAATCGTTCAACTCCCGACGTGTTTCGTTCACCTGCCCACAGAGTCTTCGGCAAACGTGTCGGCCACACAGAGGGAGCTCATCTCGCCGGTGACCGCTGTGCGGGCGGCGGACGGGAAAATCGCTCCTCGAAAAAGCAAGCCGAGCTCCGGGGCGGCGGGGCTCCAGAGCCCCCGGTCACCTACATGCACATCTGCTAGACGGAGGTGTTCAGCTGTTCCTGCTGCGGCCCGGTGCCTCCATACCGCTGCACGTCCACCCGGACATGAACAGGGATCTATGGAGCTTCTGATCCGCACGCTGCCAGCACATGCAGCTGGCCCGCCGCATCCGCGGACACAGAGCTTAAACTGCTGCTGATCCACTCGCTATAACAACGCCGCATTCATACACTTATAAAATGTAATTCAATGTGGAATAATCCAAGTATTCAGAATACTTTACACAGGTTAGTTTATACTTAAAATGACTTTGATTAAATTACTTAAATGTACACCGCCACTTACACCGATTTGTTATTCTGGTTTCTGTAATGAGCAGTAAATAAAAATGTGGGAAAGAATATTGTACAGTATCTATCTTTGGGGGGGAAAGAGAGGATAAAATAAAAGAATCTCATATTAAATCTTTGCAATCGCAATATTTGGGGGGGGGAAATCGCAATTAGATTATTTCCCCATATCGTTCAGCCCTATTCAAAAGTCATAATGACTGGTTTTGTTATTTTCACTTTACATTTACACTTACAGTTTAGTGCAGTGTAATTATTTCCTGTGATAATTAAATGCCAGTGTGACTATAAATGACAATTTAAAACCATACAAACTGTCGTGTTTTACTGTATATAATAGAGGAGGTTTTCTTAAAAAAAATATGATCTGCCACACAAAAGCTGTCAGTCATGGCTGCTTTTTAACAGCGGTCACGCGATAGGGAATGAGGTAACTGTTTCCTCTTCTGAGCCTATGGAGGTCACGTGGAAAATGATCCAAAGACTCGTACCCGGCAGATGAACGAATCGTTCACCTCACGACGTGTCTTCAGATCAGTGACTCGTTCTTCTGCCAACAGAGTCTTCGGATCAGTGATTCGTTCATCGGCCGGATACGAGTCTTTGGATCATTTTCCACGTGACCTGCAGCAGCCTATGCAACAGTCCCGATGCGCGGCCACGAGAAAATGAACAAATCACTCTTTGAGAGGACTCGTTACTCCCGAGTCCTTGTAACGATTCCTTCAAAACGAACGAATCGTTCATGAACGACACAACACTACTCTGAGCATAGAAACACCCCCAACACCTTTAGTCCAGATAAAGATATTCACATTGTCAGTGATAGGACGGAAAAGACTAGAGGACCTGGGTACTGACTGACAGACCGGGGAGCAGCCAGGTCTCCTTTCTTGGGCAGTAGGGCAGTAGGCTAACATGAAACAGGTAGAAATCTGTGGATAGGCCATCATTTGAGGATTGCAGGGCCTGGTGTCATCCGCTTAACTGCATAGGTTAACTCGAGAATCCGCTCACAGTCCCGACCAGCCCTCTTCTCTGGACTGTGCTGCTGAAGACCCTTGAAGAGCTCCTCACGGGTCTCCATGCTGCATTGTTCCACCCCAATGAGGGCAGCATAGAAATCCATAACATGGCACTTCATCTCCCTCTGGTCATTGGCACTCTGCCTCCCAGGAGCTTTAGACATGTCATCTGCTTCCTGTGCCACCGATCTCTCCAGGTTGAAGAAATAGGAGCTGGGAGCTTCCATGTCCCTCAACTGGAGGAAATAAATCCTGACCAGAGTTTCCTAAACCCATTCCTGCAGAAAGGAATTTAGCCCTGTAAAACCAATCAGGCTTATTGTACTGTGTGCTATGTGTGGAACTGAGATTCTGGGAAATGTAGATTCTGTTTAGTCTGGCTGCGCTCACCTATTGCTCGCCCTAACCCATGTGTATTGTGTTGTGTGTGGGTGTTTAGTCCTCCATGTGTCCAAAGATTCCAGGTGTGAAATCCAGAGTGCAGTTGAAATCCCCCATAATGTTTCAATCTGGTAAGCAATATGCTTACCAGATTGAATCTCAGCTGATCTCTGTGAACAATTATCTTTGAGGCCAACCTTATGTTGGGCCACAGTCCAGAGGCTGAGCACCAGACACTGGAGCCGACGGTGAGGACAAAGGATTGTAAAACTTTTGGAGGGAAAACATTCTCAAGCAGGCCTAAGAATCTCCCCCTGGTGGTTGGAAAATGTCCTGGGGAGCCTTTAGGACCCCCGCTGTGCTCCTGGCCGCTCCCACTCTCCTTTGACCTCTGACACTCAATTGGCTAAAAGCCAGCATCATCCTATGACCAGCACCTCAAGGAGGCAGGACCTCTCAGGTAGAATAAAACATTACATTACATTACATGTCATTTAGCTGACGCTTTTATCCAAAGCTACTTACATTTTTAGAACACTCATCATTTTATGAGGGGCCATCTAGGGGTCCAGTATCTTGCCAAGGACACTTAGGCATGCAGATGGGATAGAGAGGGATTCAAACCGGCAACCTTCTTGTTGCAGAGCACCCGCTCTATCCCCTAGGCCACGCTCTCCCCATTGAGACATCACTGAGACATCAATAATCGCTGCCATTTTTCCCTGCTCTGAAGACGTCAACAGACCCCTCCGGGTCTTTCCAGATGAATTAGTTGCTAAAGGGGGCAACCAGAGTTATTTTCTTTCATTTCTTTCATTGTCTTTTATCTTAAGTTTGGTCTTACTTTGATAGAGACTATTTTTGTTTTTAACTTGAAAAGGCCGTGCACAGGAACTCGCTCGCTGGCCGAGCTCAGAGACTTTCTTTCCAAATCCACAGCTGCGTCAACCGCTGTTCATCCCTGCAGAAGAGACGAAGCAGTATCCCGTCAGAGAAGAGACGAAGCAAAATCCCGTTCCAAGAGCAAGAGAAGTTCGCTCTATTCGGCCCAGCGCTGACCTTCGTTGCAACAACGAGACCCACCGGAGCACCGCTTAAGAGGCCAGGTCTTCACTGATTTGTTTTCCAGGAATCCGCCTGTTCGCATGCATCCTGAGGCTTAACGAGAGATTCACTGGACTTCCGAAATCCGCGCCCCACGCGCAAGCAACACCGCAGAGGTCACAGTAAGAGGCTTTATTGTCTGGGCAGAGACTAGTTTAAATACATAGCGTGTCATTTGTTTGATTGTATGTTTGTTTGTAGATCGCTGATCTGCTTTTAGCCGTGCTACACGGCGGGCCGAGACGTCACATCCGGTTCCTTTGTCTACTGTTTTTTGAGAAGCGCGCGGTACAGAGCCGGCGCCTCCTTTTTGCGGAGATTTACATCTGTTAAAAGATAAATCTCACGTAACTGGACTGTCTGCTTCGCTGGAAGTTTGTCTCTGACGATGTTTTGAGAGCTTTCCTGATCTCTCTCTCTCTCTCTCTCTCTCTCTCTCTCTCTCTCTCTTTTCTCCTAAACCTGTTTTAACACACGTCCCGACCTACATTTAAACATTTCATGTTACATGGTGAAATCTAGAGTTAAAGAGCCTTTATACATCTCGATGCTATTTGGCGCCAAAACCACATAAGAAATCTCTTTGTCTTGAAAGATCCCCTTTGTTTAAGTACAGTGACCGGCAGCCATTTTGCTTTTCGCAACGTGGCTTCACTAGGCAACCTCCATCTTGAAAGTACGTGAATGTAACATCACCTTGAATTCGGCCAGAGGACGTCACCACGTGACCTCGCCATTACGCCATAGACACTCCCCTTTCTCTTTCTTACACACAAACAGACAGGCAGACACACGACCACACACACACACACACATAGATACCCCGTATCACATGTGTGACAATTGTGCTGCTGCTGTTGTTACCATCTTTGAAATATTGGAGTTTGTTAAATGAAGAATCATTGAAATAACATTAACTTTATTTCCCCTTTTTAATAAATACTTGTGTAATTAAAGTATTTGTATTTCTGTGATTATTTGTGCATATGTATGTGAATACAGCTGGATTACTATAGCCTGTGTTCGAACTTAAAACCCTTCATTGTTTATTATCTAATCATTAATACTAAAATATTGAGATTATTAATATAACTTATATCATTGAGACTGATATTTAAAGATAATAAGCAATGATTACAGATTTGTATTATTCTTAATTGATAATTTTATTGTTTTCATTAATTATTTTAACTATTATTAATGGATAACCGTATAATTTCTAATTAAATGTGTTACTATTCTTAATTAATAGCTTTATCATTTTTGATTATTTTTAAGAAATAATTGTTATTTTAATAATCATATTTCATGATTATTAATAATTAGCCAACGTCAATTCTACTCCTACTATTGCACAACACTTATTTCTTCGACAGCTGGGAAAAGACAACTCACTGACAGGAAACAGGGAGGGATCCTGTTTCTAAGGTTCTCCAATAAGACACCAGGTAAGTCAGGGCCAAAGATGTTGCAGAACCTCCTTAGGAAATCACTAGAGATCAAAACAATTCCTGGTGCTCGTCCTGATTCCATCTGGTTAACAGCATCCACCAACCCTCACATTTCAACTGTTTTTTCCTGCATCTGACAGATTTGTACCTTGCTTAATACCCACCAGAGCTCTAAAGAACTGAAATAAGTTTTCAAATTTTTTTTAATTTAGTGTCCTGGAAATGTTTGTTGTTGAAACACCAGTAGGACTTAACCATTTCTCCTGGTGAAATTACTTAATCTATGCTAACCAGATGGTGATCAGTAAAACCAACAGGGCCTATGTTCCTGTGCAGTGGTGATTTTAGCCTGAAATTTCTGGTGGGGCAACTTTGTATGACGTTATGTCACCGTCACAAAAACAGAGGTAGCTGATTATTATAAGCAGTAATCCCTATAAAGACCAATAAGATATACTATGGGCTGCATTTTTAGTGCCAGCAGGGAGCAGATATCCTATTTCAAATACAATTCACATGCTTTCGCGCTCAGCGCCACACAAAGATTTTTCCTATAATACAGCATTAAAGTAAAATGATTGCAACAACGTAAAAAGATTAGACAGACACATAGCTTCACATCAACATCAACATCAATACTCTGAATAAAGAGCTTTAGGAGACATAATGCTACTTTCAACAGCTGCTTTTAAAATGCAGATGTGGCTGTCACTTTTCAGTTGATCACAGTAAATCTGTTTTTGCAGAATAATAATCTGTGTAACGTAGTCAAGTCAAATGGTTTGGCGAGTGAAACAACTTTACATACCATCAGATATCTTACGTGGTGGAGCTTATCCTCCAAACACACTCAACTCTCAGGCTTTCCCCAGCTGGGTGGACCGGATCATGTCGGTTCATGTCGGTTCAATAACTCCGTACGGTCCCGTTAGCATCGCCTGCAGGCTAGCGGAGCTAAACTAACAAGCGATGTACAGGTACCTGCTCATCACTACTAACACATAAATACAATACTAAACTTGACTTAGCACAGAAACGGGAGCACAGAGGTCTTTAGCTTCTCTGTCAGGAGAACAAACCGAAGATCAAACCGTATTATTCATCCGATATGTGAGTGAAACCTGTCCACAGACTCAGCTCGTGTTAGCCTGTTAGCCTGTTAGCTCAGGTGGAGCCGAGCAGGAAACAGACTAGGAGCTGGATCCGAGTCCAGTTGCTAGGCAGATTTCATGGGGCACATCTGTAAGTGCCCCCCCCCACCCAATTTTAACTCCGGTCTGTGTGGTTCACGCTCATGGGTGTTTCAATGGCAACAGGCTTAAGCTTGGGCAGTTGCCCCCAGAGCAGAGACAGACGGCAAGAGAGAAGCTCAGTTCACAGAGCAAGCACACACAATTCAAATTACTCCAAAACAAGACTAAAATGCTTGTGAGTCAAGTTTATTCACACACACATTCACGCTATTTTGCATATAAAATGAAATCAAATATATTTTGCCACAAAGTACAGAAGTATTGAGCTTTCTGCACAGCAGCACCATCTGGATCTGGTGGGGCAGTGCCCCACGTGCCCCTAATGTAGAAACGCCACTGTTCCTGTGAATAAATCTTGATGTAAGATTTTGAGAAATGAGAATCATGTCCAGTCTGGCTGTACTCACCTTGTTATTTCTGAGCCATGAGTATTGTCTTGATTGTGGATGTTTAATCCTCCATGTGTCAATCAGGTGTAGATGTATTATGAGAGTGAGGCTCTGTGATGACTGTGGATTGGGTTCACTGGACCTATCCGCATTCATATCGACAGCACAATTGAAGTCACCGATGATTAACCGGTCCTGATGATAACTATTCAATTCATTTTTTAGCAAATTGAAAAAGCTGAACTATTTTGATACCTTGATATATTTTTAGGAGACAGAACGCTGTACCGTTGGTTTCCCCCCTACCAGTTTACCACCGCCCATTCACTACTTCTGTTCAGGATATAATGGATGTTTTGGTTGTTGTTTTGAACAGGACAGTGTTGTGCAATCATAGGTAGACTTGATGTTGGCTAATTATTCATAATCATAAAATATGATTATTAAAATAATAAAATGATTTATTAAAAATAATAAAAAAAATTATTGCACTGATAAAGTTATCAATTAAGATAAATAAATTATTAATGAAAAACTACAATTATGAATGAAGAATATTACAATTTGTAATTATAATGTCTTAAAGATGTGGCACCACCCTGGTATCAGGGACCATCAATCAAATGTAAAGATCAGTCTCATTTAGATCTAGTTCAATCAGAAATCTCAATATTTACTATTAAAGATTATAATGAACAGTGAAGGTTATGGAGTTCTTGACAGTGTAGAGGTTGACAAAATTCACTTATGCAACATTAATGAAAGAACATTTGTGAAAGAAAATCATTTATTATGAATATAACAAAGTATAAATACACAAATTACTGACAACGCGCTAACTAAACAAAGATGTGTATGTGAGTGTAAATCGGATGTAAATCAGAGTGCTCCCAAGATGGTGGCTGGCCAAAAGGGTAGCACCTTCCTGTTTGGTTCTAAAATGGTCACTGGTCACCCCTAAGGAAAGCCCCCCTCCTTTTGAAGTGGTTTTACGACAGGTAGCGGGGGGAGATTTAATTAGGTGAAGAGATATGCATTATTCATATGCATTCCAAGTTAGACAAAGAATTGTAATAGAAATTTCATAACAAGGACACAGCAATACAATTATCTTTCTGGAGTTTAATTCAACATCTGTGGATGTGGTTCAAAGGTTAAATCACAGTGACAGATTTTCACACAATGGCCCAGAGCCATGGAGGATCCATACATTTAAACTAGACAAATTCCTCCTTTCCCAGGAGCAGAAAGTTATCCAATCAGCTCCCTTGATGTCCTGATCAGACATTCGGTCTCTATCTATGTCCAAGGGGTCGTCTTTGAAGTCAACAAGACAATGACCTGTGGATTCTGCTCAGACGCTTTAATAGACTCTTGGTGTGAAAATATCTTTCTCAGAGATCCCTTGTCTGGCAACTGTGCTGTGAAACATTTGATTAGAGACACCTAGGAGTCTAGAAGCAATACACATCTAAGTTCTCTGAGAAACACTCTGTTCACTGAGAGTTAAGTGAACAGAAAACACATCTGTTCATACATTCCTCTACATAGATGTCATTTATTTCATTAAACATATCTAGATACGGAAATTCTCATTACACAGTGCAGAATGAAATGCAAAGAAAAAGTCTGAAGATCCTAGCAAACTAACATTACTTTGGAATAACTAGTAACCAAAGTATTACGACACAAATCAAACTCATAAACACCACACAACATAAAATAAACACTTTTGCTTAGCCTAGTATAATTGTTAAGCCCAGTTGTGTTACCCATCCGAGGAAAAGGAAGAAAGGAAGTTGCCGTTCAGTTCACAGTTCTGTGAAGTCTTCTGGCTGGTCGTAATTCTGCCTTTGCGGTTCTGTTGAACTGTTGGGCTCAGTTGCTGGTTGAAGTTCTCTTGCAGGACATCGAGTCGCTACTAGGAGTTTGGTAGAACTTGATTTGAGAGGAGGTTTGATGAGATGAGCTGGAAGCTGCACCTTTGCGCTCTTCTCGTAGAGTTGGAATGCGAAGAGAAGATTTGAGCTGGAGCAGCCAGGCTTCCCCCTCGGCATTGCAGGAGAAGAGGCTGGCAGCCTTGCTCCTTGGAATGATTGTAGAAAAGAGATAGAAGAGGGGGAGAACTGGCCTTATATTGGCCCGGTGACCTCACAGGTCCTGGGCCCAGAGTCAATCAATCAATTTATCAATCAAATTTTATTTGTATAGCCCATATTCACAAATTACAATTCATCTCATAGGGCTTTAACAGGGTGTGACATCCTCTGTCCTTAACCCTCAGCAAGAGTAAGGAAAAACTACAAAAAACCCTTTTAACAGGGTAAAAATACGTAGAAACCTCAGAGAGAGCCACATGTGAGGGATCCCTCTCCTAGGACGGACAGAAGTGCAATAGATGCCACGTGCAGGAAAACATCATCAAGATTAAAGTCTTCTAGATTAAAGATTAAAGTCTCTAGCAGCATTTGATGAGGGTAAGCATCCCGAAGGACAACCCCAACATGGCATGCCTAGCAGTCCCGCTGCGTTCACAGTCCATGGTCAGCAACCAGCAGGACCACGATCCACCATCCAGACCAAAACGCCACTCCAGTCCTCAGTCACCGTCCACCGCGACCCACCACGAGCCACAGCCGCGGTCCTGGTCCAATGCCCGTACCCGATGCCAACGCGACACAGGGTCCGCCACCACCACCACGATCAGCCCACATGACACAGAATCCGCCACACTGGATCCACCACTGCAACCCCCGGTGCGTGATCAACCGCAATCCATGGTGCGGCCACAGAGGCCCTGGATCTGCGGGTGATAAAGCAAAGGGATTCCGGTGAAGGGGGGGGGGGGGGGGGGGGGGTGGAGAAGAGGAAGGAGAAGCTGGAAAAAGAAGCCTGTGTGTCATGTGTCATAAAATAGATCAAGTAAGGTTCTGCCGCACTAATAAGCTCTAACTATAAGCTCTGTCAAAAAGGACGGTTTTGAGCCTACTCTTAAACGAACAGATGGTGTCTGCCTCCCGAAGTGAAAGTGGTAGTTTATTCCACAGCAGAGGAGCTTGATGGCTAAAAGCTCTGGCTCCTACTCTACTTTTAAAGACTTTAGGGACGACAAGTAGGCCTAAATTCTGGGAGCGGAGTGCTCTAGTGGGTTTATAAGCTAATAACAGCTCTGTAAGGTAAAATGGCGGCATATTATTAAGGGCCTTGAAGGTGAGGAGGAGAATATTAAATTCTATTCTAGATTTAACTGGAAGCCAGTGTAGCGATGCTAATACTGGAGTAATGTGCTCTCTTCTCTTTGTTCTCGTCAGGACACGTGCTGCGGCATTTTGGACAAGCTGTAGAGACTTTAACGACTTACTGCTGGAGCCTGATAATAATGAATTACAATAGTCCAGTCTCGATGTAACAAAGGCGTGGACTAGTTTTGCATCTGTAAAAGGACATGTCTAATTTTTTTAATATTATGCAAGTGGAAAAAGGCGGTTCTAGAAATTTGTTTTAAGTGACTATTAAAGGATAAATCAGGATCGAAGATCACTCCCAAGTTCCTGACTGTTTTGTTGGAAGCAAGGGCAATGTCGTCTAGCGCAGCTATATCATTAGATAGTGTATCTCTAAGGTGTTTGGGGCCAAGTATTATAACCTCTGTTTTGTCTGAGTTTAATAAGAGAAAATTGCGGGTCATCCAGGTTTTTATACCCTTGAGACATGCTCGAAGTTTAGTTAATTGATTACACTGTTCAGGTTTTATTGATAAATATAACTGGGTGTCATCCGCATAGCAGTGGAAATTTACAGAGTGTGTCCTGATAATGTTTCCTAGTGGAAGCATATATAATGAGAATAAAATTGGGCCGAGCACAGAGCCCTGGGGAACACCATGGTTTACTTTGGTGCGCTCAGATGACTCATCATTAATTTGCACGAATTGGGAGCGATCAGAAAAGTACGATTTAAACCAGTTAAGGGCGGTTCCATTAATGTTAATTAACTGTTTGAGTCTTTGTAATAGAATTTGATGGTCAATTGTGTCGAATGCTGCACTGAGATCCAACAGAACGAGGACAGACACAAGTCCCTGATCTGAGACTATTAAAAGGTCATTAGTGACTTTTGCCAAGGCTGTTTCTGTACTGTGAGCCTCTAAACCCCGACTGAAAGTTTTTATATATATTATTTTCCTGGAGAAACTCACACAGCTGATTGGCTACCACTTTTTCTAAGATTTTAGACATGAAGGGGAGATTAGATATTGGTCTGTAATTGGCTAAAACCTCTGGGTCTAGAAAAGCCACAAGGGTGACCAATAGGAGGTGATCCTTGTGGCTTTTCACACCTCTGTGTGAACTTGTCTGGAACAAAGGGACATGCAGCATCCTGAGAGACTGAGTTCGGAAGGGTTTTAACTTTTGCATCTTTCCTTATAGTTGTCATGTTATTTTTCAGGCAGAAACATTTTGTTCTCATCCAGCTGATTGAAACCGACCTGTGTCTTCAAAACGGTAACAGATCAAATAGATTTATCACTGTCTTTGAAGTATTCATCCACTTTAAAGACTTCCTGAAAGTTTCGTCCAAAAAGCTGATAATTTCCTGTAATGTGCAAAGAGAGGTGTTTCTAACAGTGGTTCCAGCAGTGGATCCACTGACTGACAGTGAGTCGTCCAACATTTCTTCACCTGACTGTTTGACAGACACTGCCCCTCATTGGTGTGATCTCTGACTGCAGCATCTTAAGCCTGAAACATGCTTCTGCGACTGCGTCTGCGTCTTTTCACGCCGCTGTGGCGCAAGACTCGTTTTCATTCATGCTTCCCCAACCGTTGCGCGTCTTACAAAGCAATTCCGCGCCAGAACACTAGGCGGAGTAATGCTTTTTGCCGAGAGACGCCTTCTTTCTTCTTCGTCGATTGTTTATTTACAAAGCCACTGCGGCTCCTCGTAGCCTTTTTCTGGCGAACAAATCCGCCAGTCAGTGACAGGTTATACAAGTGATCATACTATCGGATATCTTCTGCCAAGTGCTCTTCTATTTGGTCCATATTCGTTCTTCTAAATCTTCCATGATTTCTGCCGGTATTATGGGGCATGAAACCGGAAATGCAGCTCCAGAAGGGATGTAGAGCAGACCAATCACAGCCTTGCGGGCTGAGTGAGCTTGCGGAGCTTTGCCGTAAATTTTAGAAAAGGGGGTCGACACCCGTCAGCACGTAATGAGGGATACATAAGCACGCAAGGGACCCGGAAGGGCTCTTGCGCTTACGGGCCCGTGAAAACGCAGAAGCATGTTTCAGGCTTTAGGGAGCTGCTTTCTCAACATGTTCTTCTGTCTGTGAATGTGCAGCATAGTAGACAGACAGACAGACAGATAGATAGATAGATAGATAGAAAGAAAGATAGAAAAATATTATTTTAGCAAGATATTCTCTACAGTAAAATCTCCATAGTAGTCCAGCTCCTCCATCAACTGGGGGCAGTATCTCTCCATGCCTCCAAAGTTCAACAGTAAGAAACACATAGAAAAAAAGCTCATTTACTAATAGTAACTTACAGGTTATTTTGAATGTCAGTACTATGCAGTAATTATTGACAATTTTAGATATAAATATTAATAATATATTTATTGTAATAATCATTTAATATTTTCCTGGCCTTTATTAATTATATAACATGTATTTTCCATTAGTATAACATATTGTTGAAGTCTTCTTACAAACAATAAGAAGAATTCCAAGAGAGCTCCTGGGAGGAATGCATAAATTAATTTTGATGCAAGTGATTACAACATGCAGAGGTGTAAAAAGTACTGAAATATTGTACTCAAGTAAAAGTACCTTTACTTTGATGAAATTTTACTTAAGTAAAAGTAAAAGTACCCATCTAAAAATCTACTCAAGTAAAAGTAAAAAGTAGCTAATTTAAAATGTACTTTAAGTAAAAGTTACTTAGTTACTTCCAACAACTTGATGGGGGCCGCTCCTATACAGTGAAAAAAAGGACAAGGGGTCATAAATCCAATTAATTAAAGGATAATTAACATGTCAACACAACATTTAATAACTGCCCCTCGGCACCATTGTAAATGAGGGTCTTATTCCTCAATGTGTTTTCCGAGGCTTAAATAAATAATCGATCAACTTTTGGGAGGACATGTCAAGACATGAACCACATGACAGTTCAAATAAAAAGTTAAAATGCCGCTGTCCCACTGTATATTTCAACTTTTGGTTAAAGTTTGGTCCACCTTTAGAGCACTAGTCTACAAACTTCTTGTTGAGTTTGAGCAGCAGCTGAATTTCAAGGTGAGTAGAGCTCATCCAGGCTTGCTGTGCAGTGACCAGCAGCACAGCTGAAGAGTTGCTTGCAGGCGGCCGAGGCAGGTAGGCCAGTGTTGAGTTTCAGGCAGTGTTGTGCATGAACGAGTTCAAACGAACACTAGCGGTTCCATTCAGCCTCGTTGGACGACCATTTAGCTACGTGTGGATGCTAGAGGACCTACTGAAGGCAATATTATCGGGGTGGTCGTGAGTAGCCATTACTGGGCGAAAAATAATCCAGTTAACAGGCCTGCAACAGGGGGGTTGAACTGATCGTTTTATTTGTTGTTTTCCAGTTCCGGCTTTTGTATTTTCTTTTATACCAGTATGATGTTCCTGTTTGTAACAGGTGATTGTTATTCCATGTGAACACAAAGTTTTTCTTATACTAGGGAGATTTTTGTGACAGTTATTATTCTGTGTGGTTTATTATTAGTTACCTAATGATAAGTCAGTTTTAAATGTGAGATGCTGTTTGTTATTCAGGGCCTAAATATAGTTTAAAAAGCCTAAATATAACTAAATCTTATTTCTGGTAGCGAATCATCACTATATCAACTACGTGCCTGCCTTGGTTAAATAAATTCTATGTAAATAATTGACAGTGTGTTATGG
This sequence comes from Platichthys flesus, assembly GCF_949316205.1. NCBI lineage: Eukaryota > Metazoa > Chordata > Actinopteri > Pleuronectiformes > Pleuronectidae > Platichthys > Platichthys flesus. The sequence continues at coordinate 20,239,632 of NC_084956.1, read as the reverse complement.
ACTCCACTCACTTCCATTAGTAGGTGTTATTCAGGTGGTATAAAGTGAACTCAGGTAAAAGCCGAGTCTTAACAGGGAATTGACTATAGGGCTACAGACAAATAATGAATTTGAACGGTGAACAAGTTCATATTATCTGAGGTCTAGCTAAAACATTACAGAATGTTTTCCTTCTCCTGAGAGACGCTGTCTTGAGATCATTGTTGTGTTTATTTCAAAAGAAATGTCGCGCATATTTTTCACGAACAGTGAACTTTACGATCAGTTTCATATGTTGAAAGTGCGCGTGAGGGAACCTCATCCACTCTATGAAGCATCTACCACTGCAGTGAGAATTGCCTTGCGCCTTGAACTATGTTTTTTTTTTACTCAGTAACGGATGTAATTCCAATGTAGCGAAGTACAATACTTCAGTCAAAATCTACTTAAGTAAAAGTAAAATTACCCATTTAAAAAGCTACTCCAAAAATTACAAAGTACACAGTAAATGTAATTTGTTACTTTACACCTCTGGCTTTGAGTGGTCATCCAGACTAGAGAAGCTGCTTTATGAACACAGACCATTTATTCAGGATTCTCTACTTCTATCCAATGTCTCTATATTAAACAGCTTCCCCTGCTGGACAGTTTGAATCCTTACACTTGATGAAAAATCTCAGACATATTGTTCAGATCAGTGAACAGTGACTTATATGGGTCAGAACTCTGCAGAGTTTAGTAGGACAGACATCACACTGTACATGTGATGCAGGTGTGTGAAATGACAAAAGAAGGAAACATGTATGTGAACAGTGTTCATTAAAAACAATGAGATATTACTGAACAAGACTGATATGAATATAACATGTTAAAGTATGAAGGCTAACCTAACTATTCTTTATTCATCTTATTAGTGTTGAAGCCTTAATATTAGTCTGCTGTTCTTGTCGCACACGCACCTGCCAGTCAAAATAATGCACTAGCCTTCCCAAGAGAGACTTGCACAGTGTCGGTATTTTGCTGGTTTGACTCCATGAGAGGTTGTGTTGGGATTTTAAAGTTTAGCTTCTCTGTGTGTGTCTGTGAAGATGTTTATGGAACTGAACTCTAAAAAAAAGGAAGGAGGGTGGGGGCAGGAGCAGTTTGGGCCAGAAATATGTTCTTCACACAAATGATTTATAATAACCTTTGCTGCTTAGTGTTAATCTTGAAGTTAGCGTGAATGTGTGCGTCACAACGCTGGTTAGTCTCGCAGCTGTCTTGATAAAAGGTCTGATAAGAGATGCTGTCTGTTGTGAGACTGTGAATTTGTGGCATACAATGTACTGTACTTTTACTTTTTATATTAAAGCATATCTCCTTTAGCTTCTTTCAACATCACACAGAGTTCAAACAGCTGCCTCAGGTTCTGGGGAACAGACACAGTGGCTTTGTTTTGGTTTAGAGGAATCTGAATTTTTACACAAACAGAACATACAGCCGATATGATCCAATGAAAACAACATTGACCCACAAGGCATCAGCTGTGTCAAGGCTTGTCATGAGGTGAACATTTTGCCCGGCAACTATCAGAGGAGGAGAGCGATTTGGAGTGGCTGCTCGTCATATCCTTATTCCAATGCAACAGGGTGGACTAAACATGCGCACTACCGAGGAAGACTTCCCCTCGTTTTTGACCAATCCTGTTCTTCCTACTCTTATAAAATATTACAACTGTCTTCTGTCCTCCCCACTTGTTCTACAGCCACTTCTGTATTTTGGACTTTAGTTTCAGTCACATTGTTTGAACTAGATAGAGGAGGAGAGACTGGCCAGAGAACCTTGACACAACAGCACAAAGCCGATCACTTTAACAAAATGAGTAACAGTTCTCTTCTTGTGAATGTGGATAACTGGATTGCACAGAACCAGAATGCTTTTCTGCCGCCAGTGTGCAACAAGCTCATGTGAGTAAAAACCTTCAATGTTTTTATAGTACCCACATGGTTAGATGTGTGAGTTCCTCTTTGCGACAACTTGATAAGTAATGTGATGAGCCCTCTGCATTTTATTTGACACAATACCTGCTGCACTGACAAATCAACAAGTAACTTCCACTGATTATTTGAGGACATGTGAGTAAATGATGGTCTTTAATTCCTCAGGCACTTTCTTCAGCTGAATATCATGTTTGTCGGAGGTCCAAACAGCAGGAAGGATTATCACATAGAAGAAGGAGAGGAGGTGAGAGGACAGGACTGATATATTCTGTAAGAGGTCTTCATTCCTCTACAGATAAGTGTGTCAGCAGCAGTGTTGATGCCTCCTGACTTAAACCAAGAAAACTACACATGCAATCTCTGAGTTTATCTACTACTAAGAACATTAATCAATAAAAATGACGGTTACCACAAAATTACATTTCATTAGGTCATCATTTTGTGTTTAGATTTCTAAAACACAGTCTTTATTTAAAGTTGATATGGTGATTGATTACCAAATTTAAGTTAAGGAATTTATAAGCTTCGGCCTAATGTTTGGGCACGCCTCCCGTTAACTTCTTCTTTTGTCTTTGTCTCCCTGTTTGAAATAGTTGTTCTATCAGCTGAAGGGAGACATGTGTCTGAAAGTGGTTGAAAACGGCAAACACAAGGATGTGCACATCAGAGAGGGAGAGGTGAGCTCTAAAGGTTCTTTGGGGCTTTTATTGTAATAAAAACAAACTTAGGTCACTTTTACAAACCAAAATGTATGTTATTAACTCACTGTCATTCATTCTTTTCTCATCTGTAGATGTTCCTGCTGCCGGCTCGGATACCCCACTCCCCACAGAGACAGGCCAACACTGTGGGGCTGGTGGTGGAGAGGAGACGACTGCTGACTGAGACTGACTGCTTGAGGTTCTCCTCGCTTCTCTTCTCTTCTCTTCCCTTTTTTATGTTGTCCTCTCTTCTCTTCTCATCTCTCCTCCTCTTTGATTGTGTTTCAATGTTTTCAGGTACCATGTGGACAACACCACTGACATCCTGTTTGAGAAATGGTTTTACTGTCAGAATCTTGGAACCCAACTGGTGCCAATAATCAAAGAGTAAAGACGTCCTTCATCCTTCACACTCACAAACCATCAGATCACTTTGACATGTTTGGCTACAGTTGTTGTTAACTTTTTAATTGCAGATTCTTTTTATCAGAGCAGTGCAGAACAGGAAAACCTGATCCAGGTAAGTTGAGTTTAAGTTTCTTTGGATTCCTGTGATTTTGAACAAGGTATAGAGATATCTAGTCTGTTCCCTTTAAAGTGTGTACTGGTGTCATTTGATGAACAGATGAAGTCTTCAGGCAGCCTCCCTTCCAGATGAACACTAGGACCGTGATGTCGCCTTTCAGCTTCAAAGACTGGCTGGACAAGCAGAGGCCTGCGCTGGCCAGTGGCAGGCCCGTCGACATGTTCGGAGCTCAGTTTGAGACAGAGGTAGTGTTTTCAACCTCAACTCTTTTTTAGTCTTAACACTTTTAGACTATTTCTCCTAACCCTACTTTTGTTTGGGGAGGTTTTAACAGTCAAGATTAATGAAATGAAAGACATGTTTAGTGTTTTTATGTTTGCATTTCTCTCAAAGTAAGATGTAAAATATGTGCAGTAGAAAAAAGCGTATTGCCAATAGTAGCAAAACTTTTAAACAAGATATAGCCCTAACTGAATCGTAAATAAAACTATGGATTTAACTTCATAATTTCCCAGATTCATATAAGGTCAATGTGACCTTTGACCCCCAATCCCTTGAGGGGTTCCTGAATTATTACATTCACAAGGCAAAACATGTGTTGAGAGGTCAAAGTTACCTTGACTTTTGACCATCAAGCTCTTTCAATTCATCAAGTGTGAAATGAGCAATTGGGCGGATGTAATAAGCCTAATCAGCTCATCTTTGAGTCCAAGTGAGGGTCTGTCCTAAATTAAAAACAACTAGAAGACATTTTTTCATGCTGATTTTAGTAGATTAGGTTCAAGACACACATAAACACAAACATAATTTGTGAGGCCACTGTGACCTTAAACTAATCAGTTCATTTTTGACTCCAGATAATGGTTTGTGGTTCTGTAAAAGAGGGGAGTTGATATTTTATTCTAACCACATTGTTAATGGATGAAACAGCAATCTCCTCTATAACAGTAGTTTTAAGTCAATAGCAGTATTTGACAGTTGGGCACAAGATTTGTCAAGGGGTTAGGGTTAGGTAAACTTGCCCCCTGTCAGGGCAAGTTTACCTATTTACCAACATGATTAAAGGGTAAAGGTATTTCTAAAAAACAGCAGTAACATTGTGGTAAGTCCAAAGGGCTTGAGCTGTGAGGCTCAGCAGTGGGCTAGCATTGAACTTGTCTCCTGTTATGTTGCTAGACGATATAATGGATTGACAGGTCCATCATTATCCCAAGATATGTGCCCCAAGCTTAACTATATATCTTAACTATATATGCTTTTCAGTAATCCCTCCAGATTTTTCGGACCCTTTTCATCACTTTACTTTAGTCCTGCAGCATTCAATGTGTGAATGTTAAATACACAATATAAGTATTGTTGGTTTACACAACATCAGTGCTCTTACATAATCTCAAACTTCAGCTATGAATTGTTGTATGGAGTACAGTATTTAAAACTAAAATGTGTTGCCCCTTTCCTTTAGAGATGGCCACTTGTCACTCCCTTTCCTCCACTAAGAGCCAGTATTGTATAAGTAACCAGTTATTGGTGCCTGATTCATACAAGGAAATAAAACTGTGTAATCTATTGTCATGCTTTACCTTAAATTTACCCAGAAACACTTTGTCAAAAAGCAAAAGACATGTAAAGTCTATATGGTGTTTACACAATCTATTTTTTATTCACATGCCAGGTATTTCATACATACTTGTAAGTTGCTATGGTTTTATTGGGAACGTCTTACCCTTTGCTGACAGAATGCAACTTTTTTCAATTTTTTACTGAAAACCTTAAGCTAAAGGGTTTGGTTAAAGGAAAACTGAAAGGGAAGTAGAAGAGTAGCAGTTTAGGCATTCAACTGCTTGTGGAAATCCCCTATGACTCTAGAGCATAATACATGAACATATGCCACAGAGGGTTTCATCGTAAATATAGAAACATTTAAGAACTTGAAGGGAACTAGGAGAGTGCATACCTGCACCTAGGCTAACACCCTGTCTCACCATGTTAGAGAAAGTGGAAATAAATCCTGGATCTGCCTATTTAGCTGGATCTGCTCCAAAGTCTTTTGGGTTTTTCCATGGGTCATTCCCAACCCGCTATAGAATTTCAAGGAGATTTGATTCAGTATATTTTGTGTTATCCTGCCAACAAATAAATAAACCAACGTTGATGAAAAATGAAACTCCTTGGCTGAGGTAAGGAGACAGAATACTAAGTGAGATGAAAGGAATACATGCAATGTTCTGCGGTGATGACAGTGATGGAGAAAATGCTTTAACTTTCTTATTTATGACCCCAACAGGTGATGGTGTTTGGACCTGGCCTGACAGAGACAACAGTACCACAGAGTGACGTGTGGATTTGGCAGATGGTACGTTTTCTAAAAGTTCACTCGCCTTGTAAGAGGGATTTATCACTATAAAATCTCATCCTTTTCTAACTTTTTCTTTCCTTCCTTCACCTTCTCTCTGTGTCTCTCTCAGGAAGGATCCTCTAAGGTGACGATGAATGAGCAGGAGGCAACTCTTACTGCAGGAGACAGTTTCATTATTCCTGAACAGAGCCAGTGAGTCTGCATTAACAATTATGGCAAACCTAGGTCCCATGATACTTGATATATTCAAAACTTTAAATGGCTTCTTCTTCTCTAGGTACCAGTGGCAGAGAGAGGACGGCACTGTTGCCCTGTTGGTGGTTCAAAACCCTGAGCGGAAAAGACCATGACCTGCCAATTCACAAACACCCATTAAATACACATGAGACTTCTTAGGATGGGAGCAAAACACTTATTCATTATAAATACATGTGATTGGACAGGAACAACTAGATCTTGAGTGTAGATGCAGTAATGAAAAGTAGATTATTTAACTTCATGTTCAACCATGAAAACTGTCATGGAAATTATTGAATCTAACTGTCCTCTTATAAAATATAACAGACCCTTCTGTCCTGACATAGCCATGCTCAAAGTTCATCTGGCTGACCTGAAAAACATCATTTTATAAATTCCACGATGAGGATTCTGCCCCGTTTGGCCAAGTGCTTGCTTAGTAACTCTGTTTGTTTATCTATTCTCTGTAAATTGTTTCTCTACCAATAATTAATTTACCTTTGATATCATTGAATTGATCACTCAGTCTGATGGTTTATTTCCTCACCTGGGAATTAAATACAAATTCCCACCACATAAATTATGCTTTCATGTGCGTTATATGAACCTTGACCCGTCTGAAAGTTAATAGTCACAAGAAATTATTGCAACTGAAACGTTGTTGCGGTTCAAAGGTTTTATGACACCTCAGTTTTTTCATTATACTCATATATACATCGACATTTTTCTCAAGGTACTGAAGCAATAGAACAAATAAACAGATTGTGATTTAAATATAAAATTTGATTAAAAAAGCATATGTGTTGCACTTGTAGTTTGATTTGCTTTCACCTGTAGTCCAGTTCTTTTCCTAAAGCAGCTCCATGAGGTCCAGGCCTTTAATGAAATTGTTGTACGTAACTTTATATTGACATCTTTATTGTTCAGAGAAAACAAAGGGAAACCTTTCCAGAGATTTGACATGATGTCATATTAACTGTGGCTAATTAGATTTTTCTTTCGACTGATAAAAGTGTCCTCCTGGCACTGTGACAGGAGGACACAGTGCCTCCTATCACAGGAGACAGGAGAAAGTGAGATGGTAGAAATACAATATTTTCAGTATCAAACACGCACCCCCTCTAAAATTAATAGCTGCCTTTTACACTTTTACAATTGACTATCTGAAATGGTTTGGCTTCAGTTCTAAATAGTGGGAAGAAGTAGTCTATGGTTTGGACACAGGAGGTGATTATCTTAACGTAACAGAAGCAGGCACCTAGGATTGTGGAATGGAGGATGGATATAGAAACTTGGAGTCATGTCATCTTTGTTACTTTTCCCAGCAACCAATGCACACGCACCAGCTAAAGAGGATTGAATACAGACCTCCAATAAACGCACAACTTATTCCTTTTGTCCAAGCTAGCTCTTTCGTCCTAATCCTTGTGCTGAACTAAATTAACCATCTACTGGCATAGCCTCATGTTGAAGACATTTTGGACAGATATAAAAGTGGTTCCAGTTTTCATACCCAACTCTTGGCAAAAAAACAATAAGGGTTATTTCCTTAATTGTCTTTGAAAGGACACTATGCCAGACTATAGCAGTTCAGTTGTGCAGTCTTATCCGCAGAGTGTTCTAGATCACATGCTGCTCTGCTATAAATGCTGCCACAGCCCAGGGCACTGTGTATTCCAGAGTCACCAGTCCTCTAAGGTTGTACCTATAACCTGAGAAGTCCCAGGGACAGGCCCCCGGCAGCCCCAACCCTGCTCCCCAGCTCAGCTCCCATAAGTAGATGAATCAGGTGTAGACCAGACCTTGGAATTGTCGGGCCCCCCAGGCCCTTTGGCTGTCCTTGACTGGCCCGCGTGAGGTCAACGGAATATTTGGAATCACATGTAAATAAGTGAACAGCTGTTTTTAAGGATTACAATTAGAATCGCCATTACGAGACAAAGCACGGAGAGAATTACAGAAACTTGACGAATGAAGAACATGCACGGACATCGGAAGCTTTGCTTGCTAAGCTGCAGAAGCAGCAAGTTTATTTTTACCAAGCTTTCCACATCCAGGGATGGAGCTGTCAAGACCAGCTTTGTGATATCCTACAGAATCGACAAAAATAGAAAGCCATTCTCTGATGGGGAGTTCATAAAAGAAGGTTTGGTGGACTCTGCTGCACTAATATGCCCTGAGAAGAAAGAGGCATTTGAGAATGTGTCCCTCTCTAGACGAACCGTTACGAGAAGGATCGAGGACATCGCGGGAAAAATCTCGAGCTTCAGCTGCAAAAGAAAGTAGTCGATTTTGACAACAGGGCCTTCTGCGAAGAAGAAGGCCAAGAGAACAACCTGTCTCTCAACGTTTGCAAGACCAAGGAGATGATCGTGGACTTCAGGAAGCTGCAGAGGGGGGGTCACGGCCCGTGTCACATTGATGGAGCTGTAGTGGAGAGAGTCTCCGAATTCAAGTTCCTCGGTGTGTTCCTCACGGATGACCTGACCTGGTCCAAACAAGCAGACTCTGTGGTCTAAACTTCACAAAAACATTTATACTTCCTGAGGAGACTCAAGAAGTTTGGCATGGCTGCAAAAACACTTACAAGCTTCTACAGGTGCACCATTGAGAGCATCCTCTCAGGCTGCATTACTGCCTGGTTTGGTAGCTGCTCCGCTGCTGATCGCAAGGCCCTGCAAGAGGGTGGTGAAGACAGCGGAGCGCATCATCAGCTGCCAAAAGAACGGAAGATCATCAAGGACCACAGCCATCCAGGCTGTGGACTTCTCACGCTGTTGCCGTCTGGCAGACGTCACCGGAGCATCCGAACACCGACTACCAGACTCACAAACAGCTTCTACCCCCAGGCCATCAGGCTTCTGAACAATCAACACTGACCCCCTTAAAAGTCACCATGTATGCTCCCACAGTCATACAAATACACTTACTCCACATATATTCATTTTATTTCATTTCCCCCACTTCTTCACCCTGTAAACTGCTGCTTCATTTGGACTTTTATCTGCCTATGTAATACCTATATTCATATTATTTAATTTAATTTAATATTACCCACTCCTTCACCCTGTAAAATGCTGCTTCATTTGACTTTGACTTGACTATGTTATATGTATACATATATTAATATTATTTAATTTAATATTCCATTCACCCTGTAAACTACTGCTTCACTTTACTACGTTATATGTTACGATGTGATTGTAACCCTAATGGAGGGTAGGTGCACACTGGACCAGTATAACCTAGATTCATAGGAGGAGTAATTAACAGGAATCAGACACCAGAATGAGCAACCAGAACACAGAGTTAAGTTTCAATCAAAACAATTGTATTAACACACAAAATATTTACAACATTGCCGGCATTCAGTTTAGTAAAATTAGAAATGTCTTTTGAAATGGGTGCACCCAGAAAATAAAAGTAATCCTCAAAAAATAGGATGTTCTGCTAGATTCAACTGTCCTTTGAGGTTCTTCCCCACAGTCCTGCCACACTGACAGCAAGGTAGATGAATACTGGAAGCGCTCCTCAATCCAGGTGCTCAACACGGGTAGCTCGCCATCTCCCTCGTCAGGGAGAGATTCCAATCCAACTCAAAGTTCAAGGGTATCCAGAAAACCCAGCCGGGAAAAGAAAAGAATAAACGGTGCTCTAAGCTGCTCTCCAGGTCCTCTCAGTAGTTGATAAACTTTTTATGGGCTCAAACATACTCTAACTTCTCTTCGTTCAGTATTATATGGAGTACCAGTAGCAGTAATATCGCTCCGTAATTCCAACTTCTCCACTTCTCATCAGGCTCTGTCTGCACCTCGCTGACTCGAGTGAGGAGGCGGGACTTAGACCGTTTTAGACCAATAACATGCAGATATTTCACCTTGAACCAATAGGCTCACTTGTTGTCAAGTTTCTTGACAGGTAGAACACTTCCTGTGCAAAAAGGAAATTACTTAATAATAATAAATTAAATACAGAAGAAATAAAACAGAATTGTTAATTACATAAAAGGAATTCTCAGTAAGGAGGAAATATAAATAATACTATAAATAAGTGTTTTGGTAACAACTGGTTTTCCCAGAGGGTTATATGATGTTATATGTTATGTTAGATAGCATGTTTTTTTTTTTCTATCCTCTGAAACAGTCACCATGAACATTCTGCTCCCCGAATCATACAAATACACTTACTTTAGAATATACTTATCTTATTTAATATTCCCCACTTCTTCACCCTGAAAACTGTTGCTTCATTTGAATTTATTTGACTATGTTATATGTTATACATATATTCATATTATTTTATTTAATATTCCCCACTCCTTCACCCTGTAAACTGCTGCTTCATATAACTTTGACTTTAATTTGACTATGTTATAGGTTATACATATATTCATATACTTAATTTAATATTCACTTGACTGTGTTATATGTTATATGTTACAATGTTATGTTACATAGTATGTTATTTTTTTGTCATTTTGTAAAGTCGCCTACTGCATAGATGTTTGCCTGCCATGTCATAAGAATTTCACTGCTCCGATGACGCTGTCATTGGTGCATGTGACAATAAACTTTGATTTGATTTGATTTGATTTGATTTGACATTGCCCCCGTTAGGTGATATAGGCCAGTGATTTTCAACCTTTTTTGAGCCGCAGCACATTTTTTACATTTGCAAAATCCTGGGGCACACCACCAACCAAAATGACCCTCTATGGCCTAACACAGTACATATAATACGTATAGTTAGTAATATAGTTTCTTAATGTATTAAAAAGCACTATTTATTAATTTAAATTAAAATTATTTCAGCCCTTTATTACTCTTATCTTTTAATGAGCACAAATTGAATCAGATTTATGAAGCAATCTTTGATTTAACTAAACTTTATTTAACAGAGACATATTATACCCATTTTACCACAGTTGATATGGTTCCTTGGGGTCTTAATGAAATGTCTGTAACATATTTTGGTCAAAATACCACAAGGATTTTAAAACGGCACCTTTTTACCCTGTCTAAAACAGAGTGACCTGTTTTGAGTGCCAATAGTTACTCCCGCCGTTTACCCGCACTTCATTGAATTTCTTCACTTTGACATTCAGAGCACTGGGCAGAAATCACATCGTGTCAACACCCACTGTGGGCCTTCGCGATGCTTTGTTTTAATTAAACAGTCGGATTCCCCTGGTCCGCACCACTTCTAAGTCAGCTGCTAGGCGGAGCCCCCCCGCACAAACGGAGGGTTCCCCCAGCGGGCGCCGTAGCTGAGTTGATCCGCGAGAAGGGCCGACACGCGTCCAGAGTCGCCGCCGCCGACCGCCGTACCCGGTCCCCTCCAACGGCCCGCCTTCCGCACCGGCAGGGGAACACCACCCCACGGTCCAAGAGAAAAAAGCCCCCGCACCACTGACGCCGTGAGGCACCGCAGAAGAGGACCTCCCCCCCCAAAAAACGTAGAGGCGTGCCGCACGCCGGGTCTCCGGTGGCGTGGAGAGGAGGGCGACGGGGCGACTGCTCCCCCAGCCACGGCACGTGCCCAGCGGTTTAACCACAAATACCAATGATATCGGTGAAGGTCAAGTTTATAACCGATGTGCAGATGTCGGTAAACGAGGCGAATATCGGCCGCTACGAATGTTCGGCCGATACTTCGGTGCAACACTAGATATTAGATAATTTCCCACGGCACACCTGACGATCTCTCAAGGCACACTAGTGTGCCGCGGCACACTGGTTGAAAATCGCTGATATAGGCTACCACACAGCTGTCAGATGACTCAGTCTGAGCAAAGGGCTTAAAATAGTATGGGACCTGAGAGCAGAGATTTGAGAGTTTTGTGAAAAGAAAGGCAAGGACATCAAAGAGCTCTCAGATGCAGACTGGATGGCAGACATTGCATTTGCTGTTGATGTCATTGCATTAATGAATGAGCTAAATACCAAACTGCAAGGCAAGGGCCTATTTGCACATGAAATGTACAGCCTGGTGAAGGCTTTCATGAGAAAGTTGCAGTTTCTTTCAAGCCAGTTGGAGGGTAACATTCTCAACCACATGCCAACACTTAAAGAAGCCACACCATCAGTTGATCACCTCCATGGGTACTCATCCATGTTATGGGCACTGCATCGTGAGTTTTCAATAAGATTCAAGACTTCAAAACAGTTGAAAGTGAAATGCACATGATTTCTTCTCCCTTCACGTGCAGTGTAGATAATGCACCGCCGCAACCTGCATTTGTTATTTGTTTGAATAAACTCTCCTTTTGTTCAAAACTGACAGTCAGTGTCTGCTTTGAGGTCCACCAGAACAAACAAACCTTAACAGAATAATCTGGCCAAGATGGACCCTGCAGATGCTGATAAATTCAGACAGGCACTATCTTCCCCAGGAACTTGTGTTGGGCAGCACGAGAAAGCATTACAAGAAGTTATGGAAGCTCTCCACAACCTTTCCTCCAACGTCGCACAGATCGGTGGCCGCATGTGTAACCAGGTGTAAGAAACACTGTTAATTTAGTACCGTAAAAGAAGAGAGACTGTTTGCTTTGATTATCTTATTTGTTTTGAATGCACCGCTCAACTCGCATGGTCCCACGTGGGGTACCTAGTTCTCAGCAGCCAATCAGAAGCTACGCAGGCCACGCTCAGCTTGTCGGCTCGGAGAGGAAGTGCAGTCGCGTTGCTCTTCCGTTTTTTTTTCGGATCTCGGCCCGGGAAGCGAGGGCAGCTGTGTGTTAAGGAGAAGAGGAAAACTAGAGAAAAAAACCCAGAGTGAAACCTGTGAAAAAGGAAAAAAAGTGTCGGAGCACTTACCCAGTGGAGGTCTGGAGCCAAGTGGCTGAACGAAGGAGAGTTACGTCGGTAAGACGTGTTAATTATCCGATGAAAAGATAGCTTGACGCTTACCGTCGGTGTCCATGCTAATGCTAGCTCTGTGCTTAGCAGGCTAACTGCTTGCCTGTCCTCCGGAGAGCTGCTACGAGGTTCGGCATCGGCATGCACCACCTTGATACACAGAGCAACGGTGAGAAATTTGCTCTTAGCTGCTCTGGTGCTATTTTCCTGTTGTTTTCCGTGTGCTGAAAGAAAGCAGTGGTGATATTTGGAAAAAAAGAGTAATTTGATATGTTGTGAATGTGATGAATATAAAACAATAGTTTATTTTGTATTGTGCAATTTATTGAAGACATTTATGTTATTCCAACTGAGTTTAAAGCAATTAGAGGGTAGTTTTTGGTGCAGATCTCGGACATGAATAGGCCTATAGTGTAAGAGTGAACTAAGCACAATTCTTTAATACCTCTGAGTCTACCTCAAAATGTGTACTGTTATGTTATTTGCACATGGTTCAGATGTTTATAATTAATGGTTTTGTATGTTAATGGTTACTTGCCATAAGTATTATTTAAACTGTTCACATGAACAGGTAAATGTGTGAGCACTTTAATATTTAGTTCTCATGAATGATACACTAAAGATTGAACGTTGTACAACAAAGATAGAGATTTGAGAATTCAATAGAGATGAAGATTTGTCAGAATAAGATGTAATTGTGTGCATCTTTTGACATCTGATATCCCTAATGATGCATCTGAGAATGGATAGTGTTGAATGTATTGTGTGACCCTGTCTACAGGTCAGGTTTTTTAGAGGACTGAGAGTCTGAGGTTCAGGACAACTTCCTGCTGTGAAAGATGGCGAGCCAACTACCCTGATTGAAGATTAGCACCGAGGCGATATTCACGTACACACTCATTCACACAAATAATACACTCACATTACACTACAAGGAACCTTGGAATCAGGTGAACTTTCAACAACTCCTTTTATTTTAAGGGCCCCAACAGACATTTTGTTTTAAGTGTGCACACTACTTTTTTTATTTTTCTTACTGTTTGGTATAATATTTTGCATTTTGTACGAACCAGACAAATTACTTTGTTCACTGTAAAATATAAGAGTGGCTACTCAATTGTTACTCTTGTGTCTGCCTCATTGTTGTTGCTCAGTATAGTGGCTCCTCTCGAATTTGGTCTCTTCTGATTCTGGTCCTGGTCTTATTGTTAGTCCAACTTATATTATACTGTAATTCACTTTTACACTCCTAAAATTGGTTACAGAAGTGGCGAACCAGCCAGGAGCCATTTGATTTGAGCATCAATATTGAAGTAATGACCAGTATGGATTTCATACAAAAGTCTGGTGTCAAAATTCCAAATGCAGTTACTGTCAGTGGAATTACTCAGATAGCTGAACAAGATGAACAAGTGATTGACTTTCTAAAACAGTATGGTAAAATTGAGAGAATCCTTTTGGTTGATGATTCACAGTCCGAGTTCTTTCAAAACCTGATCGTTGAATATGCTAGCGGTTCAGCCTTAGAAGGTTTAGAACCTCGCTTACCGTACATGTGCATAGCACGAGATGACCCCACTGTTGTCTATGAAGTAAAAACACTCAGTAGCGTGTACGCTACCAAGGTTGGAAGTAATGTTACCAAGACATACTTAGCTGAGCTCAAGCAACTAGCTAAGATGAGTGGCAAAGACTATTGCATGGTGTTGAAGGAAATTATGTCTCAGATCGGGGAAGATGTTGAAACTATGCAGCCCACAACTGAAGAATCCTCCCCCACACATGTTGAGACCACTGTCGTATCCCCACCCACTCATCAAGAGCAACAGTCTTACACCTCATTTCCAGATGCCACACCAAGCAGCAACGGTGCCACTGACCATGTTCCCCTCACCAATGGAAAGAGAGCACCGTCCCTATCAGTAAGTGACTTGAACCCACCGGACATCCAGAGGGTCGTGGTCGAGCATATTGTGCGGAGGCAAGACGTTGTCCCACACATCCAATCCCAAGTGAGACTCCGCTCCTTCTCCGGCAAGACTCCCAGACCTAATCATGAAACTGATTATGACACATGGCGCATACACATTGAGTTGCTCCAGAATGATCCTAGCATGTCTCCTCTGCAAATATCCAGAAAAATCCATGAAAGCTTGCTCCCACCAGCAGCTGATGTAGTTAAAAGCTTACGGCCTGAGTCACCGCCTGCAGCCTACCTACAGCTCCTAGACTCAGCCTTCGGTACTGTGGAAGATGGAGAGGAGCTCTTTGCTCAATTCCTGAACACCCTCCAAGACCCAGGTGAGAAATCATCCACTTACCTTCATCGGCTCCAGTTAGCCTTGAACAGAGCAACAAAAAGGGGGGGTGTTACACATGAAGAAGTAGACAAACATCTTACTAAGCAGTTCTGCAGGGGGTGTTGGGATAACACCTTGCTCAGCGCCCTGCAACTGGAGCAAAAGAAGAGCAGCCCACCCTCATTCTCAGACCTCTTGCTAATGATTCGCTCCGAAGAAGATCGACAGCAAGCAAAATCCTGTCGTATGAAAAAACATATTGGCATCACAAAGCAAAGAGCTCAGGTGCAGTTCCATGGCGCATATGTTTGTGAACCAGAGGAGAAAGATGAGAGCAGTATCAGTGCTATTGAGGATCTGATAAAGCAAGTGGCAAGTCTGCAAAGCCAACTAACTACATACATGTCACAGAAAAACACCAAAGGAGCTAGCAGCAAGGGATCTGCAGGGAAGCAACAGAGCAGGATGTCAAAGCCAAATGATACAGACATGCAAAGACAAATCAAAAAGAAACAGACATACAAACCCAAGCCCTGGTACTGTTTTAACTGCGGCGAAGATGGGCACACTGCCCCCTGCTGCACCGACCCCGCAAACCCCGACCTAGTGGCAGAAAAGAAGAGGCAGTTGGAAAAAAAACAGCGCCAGTGGGAAGCTCAAAATGATTCAAACTTACCTTTAAACGACTAACAGTTCCTGTTGTGGGACAAACAGGGGCTGAGGAGAGTCAACAACGTCCCTCAGACGTAAACAAGGAAGACAAAACCCCTACTGAGATCAACAAAGACATTACACATACAGAGAACATTAAAGCTCAAACATGTTCCAGCTTACATCACCCAACGCAGGACCAACCGTTTAGACTCCCCAAACGGCTGGTTGGCATCAAGAGCACAGCCGAAGTGACTGTGAGAGGTGAAGAGGTCAACTGCCTTCTTGATTCAGGCTCACAAGTTACCACTGTACCTGAGTCATTTTACAAGCAGCACCTTTCAGAGCAGAAGATTAAGCCGATTCATGACCTCTTAGAAGTGGAAGGTGCAAATGGCCAGCTAGTGCCTTACTTTGGCTATATAGAAATTACCATAACCTTTCCAAAAGACTTTGTAGGAGTCCAAATAGATGTAAATACACTTGCCTTAGTTGTTCCTGACACTTCACAGTCCCTCATGCTCATGGGTAGTAACACTCTAGATGTACTGTTTGACATTTACTCAGAGACTGACTTAACCAATCGCCAGCCCCTCCCACACGGTTACAAAGTAGTTTTCAAGGTCATTGAGTTAAGACGGAAGCAGGCAAGCAACGACCACCAGGGGGTAGTAAAGATGCAAGGCAAGACGCCTCAAGTCATTCCAGCCGGTGAAACTGTAGTGGTGGAGGGAGTTGCCCTTGTCACTGGTCTTCAGGATGAGAAATCCGTCGTCATTGAGTATCCATCATCATCCCCCTTGCCAGGTGGCCTGCTGGTAAAATCTGGTCTCGTTGATTTCCCCCAGCTACGGCCCCATAAGCTACCAGTCGTCATAAGCAACGAGTCTGACCATGACATCCTCATTCCTGCTAAGTGCACTATTGCAGAGGTTAGTGCTTATCAGACCATCATATTAAAGGAGCACAGCATAGCCAAGCAATCAGAATCTCTCCAGAGACCTCCAGAGACCCAGTCATCTCAAGAACCCACCTTGAATTTCAATTTCGCTGATTCCCCAGTCCCACTCGAATGGAAGCGACGCATCACTCAGCAGCTCAACAACATGGCTGATGTGTTTGCACATCATGACCAGGATTTTGGCCGGACGGACCAGGTGCGACACCACATAAAACTCTCAGATGAAAGTTCAAACTACGTGCCCGACCAATCCACCCACAGGACATTGAAGCTGTCCGGAGGCACATTAAAGAGCTTCTTGATGCGGGAGTTATAAGGAAGTCAGAGTCACCATTTGCATAGCCCATAGTGGTAGTCCGGAAAAAGAACGGCCAAGTCCGGTTGTGCATCGATTATAGGCGTCTAAACCTCCAGACTATAAAGGACGCGTACAACCTTCCAAAGCTGGAGGACACATTCTCGGCCCTAAATGGTTCTCAATGGTTCTCAGTTCTCGACCTTAAGTCGGGGTACTACCAGATCGAGGTTGAAGAGGCAGACAAACCGAAGACGGCCTTTGTGTGTCCGCTCGGATTCTGGGAATTCAACAGAATGCCTCAAGGAGTGACGAATGCCCCCAGCACGTTCCAAAGGTTAATGGAACGGTGCATGGGGGATATGCATTTGAAAGATGCGGTAGTCTTCCTTGATGACGTCATAGTTTTCTCCAGAACCCTCGAGGAGCACGAAGAAAGAATCATGAGAGTGCTAACTCGTCTCAAAGAGTTTGGGTTGAAGTCATCCCCAGAAAAATGTGTCTTCTTCCAGACATCAGTCCGTTATCTGGGTCACATAGTCTCCAGAAGTGGCGTTCAGACAGATCCTGAGATGATTTCAGCCCTGAAGACATGGCCTGTCCCCCAGACCCTACGGGAGCTGAAATCCTTCCTCGGTTTCGCTGGGTACTACAGGAGGTTCGTTAAGGGTTACTCCAGCATCGTAAAGCCCCTCCACAGCTTAACCTCTGGCTACCCACCTGTCCACAAGAAATCAAAAGCTAAACTAACAGACATAAGACAGAAAACAAACCAATACCATGACCCAAAAGAGCCCTTCGGGGGGCGCTGGACGCCAGCTTGCCAGCAAGCCTTTGAGGCAGTCATCCAGAGCCTCACTACAGCCCCTGTACTAGCCTTCGCTGACCCCCGGAAACCCTATATACTGCACACCGACGCCAGTACCACCGGGCTCGGTGCTGTGCTATATCAGGAGCAAGAGAGCCAACTCAGAGTCATAGGCTACGCCAGTAGGGGGCTGTCAAGAAGCGAGAGCCGCTATCCAGCGCACAAGCTAGAGTTCCTGGCGCTCAAGTGGTCGGTCACCGAAATGTTCAGCGACTATCTGTACGGCAACCAGTTCACCGTTGTAACGGATAGTAATCCGCTAACTTACATCCTGACAACGGCCAAACTTGACGCGACCAGCTATAGGTGGCCAGCAGCACTATCCACATTCTCCTTCAAACTCCTCTATCGTCCAGGAAGGCAGAACGGAGATGCGGATGGATTATCACGCAGACCACATGGGATACTAGCAGACGATCTGAAATCACAAAAAGAGAGAGAACGTATACAGCAGTTCACACAAGATCACCTCTCTGATCCAAACAACATCAATGCAGTCGATCAGTCTGTTGTGAAAGCAATCTGTGAGAGACAGCTCACCTACAGTGTCAGTCCTGATGATGAGAGAGAGGGAGATACAGATCGTGTTGCTTTAGTGGAGGTTCTTGCCATGTACCCTAGTGCTGTTCCCGACAGTTATAGACAAGAAGAACAGTTTGGAGGTCTTCCAACCGTCCCCCATCTCACTGAAGCTGAGATAGCAGCTAAACAGAGAGCTGACCAATGTATAAAGCATATAATCACTCAGATCGAACATGGGGACACACCACCTCCCACCTTGCGCACCCAACTTCCTGATCTCCCACTCCTCCTCCAAGAACTCAATCGTCTCGAGCTCCATAACGACATCCTGTTCAGGCGACGCCAAGTGGGGCCACAGACAATTTACCAGCTTGTTCTTCCAGCTGAGCTCCGCGACACAGTCCTCACCAGTCTGCACCACCATATGGGTCACATGGGAGTCGACCGGACACTGGACCTTGTAAGGACCAGATTCTATTGGCCAAAGATGGTCATGAGTGTGGAAAGGAAAGTGAGGACATGTGGCAGGTGCGTGCGGAGGAAGGCACGACCTGAAAGAGCAGCCCCCTTGGTCAACATTAGGACCACTCGACTCGACCTCAAGGAACTCTGTCAGGTGGCTGGAATCCACAAGGTGAGGACAACCCCATACCATCCTAGGGGCAACCCCGTGGAACGATTTAATCGTACCCTGCTTGATATGTTGGGCACTCTCCAAAATCAAGACAAGTCCAGTTGGCGTGATCATGTGAGACCCCTGGTCCATGCCTACAATTGCACCAGGAACGAGGTGACTGGCTTCACCCCGTACGAACTGATGTTCGGGCGCCAACCTCGCCTGCCAGTTGATCTTGCCTTCAAGTTGCCAGTACCAGAGGGTCAACATTCATCTCACTCTGATTATGTGCAAAACCTCAAGGCACGTCTCAAGGAGAGCTACAAGATAGCCATGGACAAGATTGCAAAGATCGCTCTCAAGAACAAAACAAGGTTTGATAAACATGTTACCGTCTCAGACCTGGAACCTGGAGATCGAGTATTGGTCAGGAATGTCCGCATCCGGGGAAAACACAGGATCTCAGACAAATGGGAACCCACTGTCCATGTGGTGGTGAGTAGAGCAGGCACTCTCCCTGTATACACTGTTAAACCTGAAAATGCGGATGGTCCCCTAAGGACGCTACACAGGGACCTGTTGCTGCCGTGCGGGTACCTACCTGCGGAGGAAAATAGTGAGCCTGTTCAAAAGCCGGTACCACGCAAGCCAGGAACTCGTGCAAACCCTGCTGTAGAGGAAGAAAATTCCTCAGATGAAGAGGATGATGCACTCATTCCTGTTTGGTTAAGTTCCCCTGTCCCCATGGTCAGTGAGATTCCTGTGTACCCGGATCTGTCCATGACCGATGTCCAAGACACTCGGCATACTGAACCTCCAGGCGTTCGTCCTGTCGAGAGTCCTGTTAATGCTCAAAATGATGACAATCCACCTGAATTTGACAATCCAACCGATCTTGACACCCAACCCGATTTTGACAATTTACCTGATATGTCCAATAGTACTTCAGATGGTCCTTTGATGTCCATCAAGTTTAACTCTCATCAGAGTGATACTGAGTACTTATCCGCCGATAGAGTCCCACAAACCGAGCAAGCCAATGAACCAGCCTTGATTCAAAATGACTTGTTTGAGGATGATAATCCAGATGTCCAAGGAGAACAACTTCCAGTTGAGGATGGTTTTAAAGGAGCAGAACTTGAGGAAGGAAAGGATGGAACAATCCCAATGGATACAGAGGAGAACACAGATACAAATGATTCTGTCAGGAGATCTGAAAGAAATCGTCAACCACCACGACGGCTTGATTATACAGAGCTAGGAAATCCTTTGATCACAGCAGTGAAATCATTCTTTCAAGGACTGTCCACAGCTTGGGAAGAAGTCATAAGAGAAGAACCTGTCCAACCCCCTGCCCTGACCCCTCGAATAATTTGCCTTTAACTGTATACTATGCACAGGGACGTGCATAAGTTCAGGAGGGGAGGGTGTAAGAAACACTGTTAATTTAGTACCGTAAAAGAAGAGAGACTGTTTGCTTTGATTATCTTATTTGTTTTGAATGCACCGCTCAACTCGCATGGTCCCACGTTGGGTACCTAGTTCTCAGCAGCCAATCAGAAGCTACGCAGGCCACGCTCAGCTTGTCGGCTCGGAGAGGAAGTGCAGTCGCGTTGCTCTTCCGTTTTTTTTTCGGATCTCGGCCCGGGAAGCGAGGGCAGCTGTGTGTTAAGGAGAAGAGGAAAACTAGAGAAAAAAACCCAGAGTGAAACCTGTGAAAAAGGAAAAAAAGAGTCGGAGCACTTACCCAGTGGAGGTCTGGAGCCAAGTGGCTGAACGAAGGAGAGTTACTACGGTAAGACGTGTTAATTATCCGATGAAAAGATAGCTTGGCGCTTACCGTCGGTGTCCATGCTAATGCTAGCTCTGTGCTTAGCAGGCTAACTGCTTGCCTGTCCTCCGGCGAGCTGCTACGAGGTTCGGCATCGGCATGCTCCACCTTGATACACAGAGCAACGGTGAGAAATTTGCTCTTTAGCTGCTCTGTTGCTATTTTCCTGTTGTTTTCCGTGTGCTGAAAGAAAGCAGTGGTGATATTTGGGAAAAGAGAGTAATTTGATATGTTGTGAATGTGATGAATATAAAACAATAGTTTATTTTGTATTGTGCAATTTATTGAAGACATTTATGTTATTCCAACTGAGTTTAAAGCAATTAGAGGGTAGTTTTTGGTGCACATCTCGGACATGAATAGGCCTATAGTGTAAGAGTGAACTAAGCACAATTCTTTAATACCTCTGAGTCTACCTCAAAATGTGTACTGTTATGTTATTTGCACATGGTTCAGATGTTTATAATTAATGGTTTTGTATGTTAATGGTTACTTGCCATAAGTATTATTTAAACTGTTCACATGAACAGGTTAATGTGTGAGCACTTTAATATTTAGTTCTCATGAATGATACACTAAAGATTGAACGTTGTACAACAAAGATAGAGATTTGAGAATTGAATAGAGATGAAGATTTGTCAGAATAAGATGTAATTGTGTGCATCTTTTGACATCTGATATCCCTAATGATGCATCTGAGAATGGATAGTGTTGAATGTATTGTGTGACCCTGTCTACAGGTCAGGTTTTTTAGAGGACTGAGAGTCTGAGGTTCAGGACAACTTCCTGCTGTGAAAGATGGCGAGCCAACTACCCTGATTGAAGATTAGCACCGAGGCGATATTCACGTACACACTCATTCACACAAATAATACACTCACATTACACTACAAGGAACCTTGGAATCAGGTGAACTTTCAACAACTCCTTTTATTTTAAGGGCCCCAACAGACATTTTTGTTTTAAGTGTGCACACTACTTTTTTTATTTTTCTTACTGTTTGGTATAATATTTTGCATTTTGTACGAACCAGACAAATTACTTTGTTCACTGTAAAATATAAGAGTGGCTACTCAATTGTTACTCTTGTGTCTGCCTCATTGTTGTTGCTCAGTATAGTGGCTCCTCTCGAATTTGGTCTCTTCTGATTCTGGTCCTGGTCTTATTGTTAGTCCAACTTATATTATACTGTAATTCACTTTTACAATCCTAAAATTGGTTACACATGGACCAGTTGACCACTCACCTAACCACGCTGGCGCCTCCTGTCCTCGCTCCAGCTCCGGTTCCAGCTCCGGCACCTCCACTACCATCTTCTCCAGTCCCTCATCCTACACAGCCCCCGGGAAAGCTTCATCCGCATGCCCGCTCGGTATGCAGGATAGTTAGGGTCATGTAGACAGTTCATCCACCAGTGTAGTCTCGTGTTCGATCAGCAGCCGTTGACTTATTCCTCAGACAAGTTTCGGCTTGCCTTTATTATGAGTCTCTTGTCGGAGAAAGCCGCGGCCTCGGCTGTAGCCGTTTCTTCCAGTAATTCACCCATTTGTGTTTCTTTCAATAACTTACAGCCGAATTCCTCAAGGTTTTTAACCACACTCTGCGAAGAAGAAGGCAAGTAGCCGACTCCTCTCTTTGCGTGAGGGAGTTTACTCAGTGGTGAAAGATTCCATTGACTTCCGCATTCTCGCAAACCAGAGCGGCTGGGATGAGAGAGCGCTCCAAGGGTTTTTTCTCTGTAGAATTCTCAGTGTCAGACTCTTATTAAAAAATGTTCTACGGGATATGCTCAATAGGTTTATTTTTGTGATGATATTAAAATTTTCTCCTGCAATATCCAGGAACACGTACAACATGTTATAATTGTGTTGAAGAGACTACTTGAAAACAAACTGTATGTGAAAGCTGAGAATTGTAATTTTCATGTTTCATCAGTTAGTTTTTTGGGGTTTATTGTGGAGAAAGGGCAAATCAAGACCGACCCTGCCAAGGTTAAGGCAGTGGCCGAATGGCCCACTCCTACATCAAGGAAGCAACTTCAGAGTTGTCTGAGGTATGCCAATTTTTACCGTAGGTTTATCCATGACTATAGCAGAGTTGCCACACCACTTACCAAGCTTACTCAGTGAAAGTCCCTTTCGGGTGGTCGCCGGCAGCCAAGGGTGCCGTCTCCAAGTTAAAGTTCTTGTTTTCCTCTGCTCCTGTGTGGATTTATCCTGACTCTTCAGCTTAGTTCGTGATGGAGGTGGTTGCCTCTGTCTCCGGTGTGGGGGCGATCCTCTCTCAGTGAACCGCCTCCGACCATTAGCAGCATCCATGTGCTGCTTATGGTCTTTACTCAACTTTACCCTCACCTACAGTCCGGGCTCAAGGAACATAAAGCCAGAGGCCCTGTCATGTCAGTTTGCCCCTCCTGTGGACGACTCTTCAGGGAGCACCATACTGCCATCGTCCTGTGTGGTGGAAGCAGCTGGGTGAGAGATTGAGGGAGTGGTCCAGGGGGCCCAGAGGAATCATCCAGTCCCTCAAGGATGTCCACCCAACCGGCTGTTTGTCCCTTTGTCCGGCAGGTCTCCAGTCCTCAAGTGGAGACGCTCTTCCAGGATTTCCTGTCATCCTGGCTTTCACCGGACCCTGGCTCTCCTGCAGCAACGCTTCTGGTTACCCTCCATGTCTGCTGATACCGATCAGTTTGTCTCCACCTGTTCTGTCTGCTCTTGCAGTACGGCTTCTCATCAGGCTCCTGCAGGTCTGCTTCATCCCCTGCCAATTCCAAACCGGCCTTGGTCACACATCACGGTGGATTTCGTCACTGTCCTGCCTCTTTCGGAAGGTACTACGGTTATCCTGACCATAGTCGCCTGTTTTTCGAAGGCAGCGCCTTTTATCCCCTTGTCAAAGTTGCCTTACGCCCTCGAGACTGCTAACTTACTTGTCCAGCAGTTGTTCCGGATACATGGCATTCCGGTGGACATTGTTTTGGACAAGGGGCTGCAGTTCTCCGCCCGGACTTGGAAGGCTTTTTCCCAGGCGTTGGGGGCGTCTGCCAGCCTATCATCTGGTTACCACCCGCAGAGCAACGGCCAGACAGAACAGGCCAATCAGGATCTTGGGATGGCCCTTCGCTGTGTAACATCTCGTCACCCGGCTTCCTGGTCTACCCACCTCCCCTAGGTAGAATATGCCCACAACTCCCTGGTCTGCTATGCAACAGGTAAGTCCCTGTTCATGGCCTCTACTGGGTTTCAACCTCCACTATTCCAAGCCAAGGAGACAGACGTGGCAGTGGCATCTCCGACGTTCTCTTCCAATCTGGCGCGAGGCCCGGGCAGCTCTCACCCGCACCACTGCTCGCAACCGGCTCAATGGATAGCTGGCGGGCTCTGCGTCCACTACTCAATAGATAATGATGAGGTTTTGTACAGAAATTCATGGAAATTAGAAGTGGTACTGAGTGTTTGACTTTTCTTTCTGTTCATGCTAAGGCTCACATTTATTTTCAGTATCTTTTTAAATGATTGATGCATTCAATTAGAATTTCAAGCACCTTCATCTGAATAAAACTTCAGTTTGTCCAAAATGTATGAATGTAACAATAATAACAGCGTGCTAAGGCATTGAATAAGATAGGGATTGTGGTTAACGTTGCATGTCATTGCAGTATGAGCTCATGCTTAAGCTGTGTATCTCCTTACAGCTGCTAGCATGTCTGCAGACCATTAGTATTGTTACAATGTGCTTGTGTAAAACATTTTCCGATGTTGGTAAAATCCATTTTTAATTAAAAGGAAAATATATATTTTATTAAGCAAGTTTATTATAGCATTTATCTTCATATCTTAATCCAGCTATAAGGTGTATACCCTGTTTGCATCACCACTAAGTCTTCAGTCTATACTGCATACACACACTGTATTAATATGGACACTGAGTTTCATATATGTACAGCATACAGTGTCATAAAAAAAGCAGATGTCAATCCTATCATGGCGGCACTTCTGGGTTCTATGTTTACCTAATCTTAACGCTAATAAAACAGTTAGATTAATGGTGGACCTCTAGATCAGAGTCCAGTGTTTATAGCAAACACACTTTTAGGAGGGTGAAGGGACAACTACTCTACTGTGTGGGAGTCACTGACCATAAAGTTATCGAGCTCACAAAGGTTAGCCTCCTCACGGTGAACCGGGCTGACTCTATGTGTACGTGCGTTTATTGTTGTGTAATGAGCGGTTGGCAAAGAAAAGTTTGGGTAGGGAAATTACCCCCATCTATCTGAGAAAACACAAAGCTGCTTCCCCCAGTTCTCTCAACAAGCCGGTCACTGTCAGTCATGACTCAGTATGGTATGGTGAACTGAATGTATCAAAATTGTATTTCTATTACGTAGTGGAGGGAGAAGATGAGTAAAGGACTTGACCATAAAGTTGGAATAACTTTGTTGGAGAGATAAAAAGGAAAGATGATGTGAGATGATATGATATGATATGAGAGGAGATGGTTTGGGTTTTCAAGTAACACTCAAAAGCAAATAAGTTAAAAACATAAGCGAAACAACAAAACCAATTAATCATACATTTCTCTAATCAAAAATGAATTACTAGCTCTCCACCGCCCCCAACTGAACATAAAATAAACTCCTAATAGTCCATCTGTGACTAAAGGCCTGAATATTGTCCACAGTCTTGTAATATGAGTATTCCACTCTGAATCGGGTCCCTTCAGAACTGGAACCAGGAAAAGACTGGCTCAAGACTATTACACACAGGCACCCTCAGCTTTGTTCCTGAGTGTTAGCCAGATGGCAAACTTGACAGAACTTGATATAAAGTTCACAATTGTATGTACAACCTTCTTTTTGGTGCACTATTATAGGCCAATTATAAACAGATCAAAATAAAAAAAACTGTCGAAGACCATGAAATCGCCTTTTTGGTTGAAGAAATAGGAGAAGGGAGCATCCATGTTCCTCAATTGGAGGAAATAAATCCTGACCAGAGTTCCCTAAACCCATTCCTACATAAAGGACTTAGCTCTGTAAAACCAATCAGGCTTATTGTACTGTGTGCTATAGTGTGGAAATGATATTCTGGGAAATGTAGATTCTGTCTAGTCTGGCTGCGCTCACCTATTATTGCTCGCCCTAACCCATGTGTATTGTGTTGTTTGTGGTTGTTTAGTCCTTCATGTTTCCAAAGGGTCCAGGTGTGAAATCCAGAGTGTAGTTGAAATCCCTCCGAAGGATGAGCTGATCCAATTGTAATGTTGTAGTTCATTTAAGTAGCCTGATGAAAAATACCCCTTTCTACCAATTGATTTGATCATATATGTTAATTTCGCTCTAATAACCAGTAGCCAACATTTGACTGCCTCTGAGACTAACAGAAAAGTAGCTTTAGCTGTTGTTCTTAAGAGGACCTGATCCTGATCCTGATCTAAAGACACAATTCCACAATGAAAATTATAGTAATTACATTTATCAATAACATCCTGGATAATATAAACATTGTCCATAATTTTTCGATATGGTAAGCAGTAAGTCTGATCTCTGTGAACAATTATCTCCTATTTGCCAAGGCTTTGGAAAGCACCAAATAGTCAGTAAATAGGAGAGCCAAGGGCCTCCAGTTTTTAAGTAAGGCCAAATCGTATTTCTTCGACAGCTTGGAAATGACAGTAAGCTGACAGGAAACAGGGAAGCATCCTGTTTCTAAGGTACTCCAATAACACAAGAGGCAAATCAGGGCCAATGATGTTTCAGAACCTCCTTAGGAAACCACTAGAGATACCATCGATTCCTGGTGCTCGTCTTGATTCCATCTGGTTAACAGCATCTATCAACCCTCACATTTCAGATTTTTTTTCCTCCAGCAGGCGGATTTTTGCCTTGCTTAACTCCCACCAGAGCTCTAAAGAACTGAAATCTGTTTTTCTTCTTTTTTTAATTTAGTGTCCTACAACTGTTTTTGTTGAAACACCAGTAGGACTTAACCATTTCTCCTGGTGAAATTACTAAATCTATGCTAATCAGATGGTGATCGGTAAAATCACCTATGTTCCTGTGAATAAGTCTGGATGTAAGATTTTGAGAAATTAGAATCATGTCCAGTCTGGCTGTACTCACCTTGTCATTTCTGAGCCATGAGTATTGTCTTGATTGTGGATGTTTAATCCTCCATGTGTCAATCAGGTGTAGATGTGTTATGAGAGTGAGGCTCTGTGATGACTGTGGATGGGGTTCACTGGACCTATCCACAGTCAAATGTACAGCACAGTTGAAGTCACAGATGATTAACCAGTCCTAATGATAACTATTCAATTCATTTTTTAGCCAATTTAAAAAGCTGACTATTTTGGTACCTTGATATATTTTTAGGGAACAGAATTCAGTTTTGTCAGTTTCCTCCCTAGCAATAAACCTCCGCCCATTCACTACTTCTGTACAGGAGATAATGGATGTGTTGGTTGTTGTTCTGAACAGGACAGCTACCCCTGCACTAAGATAAGAGCCATGGCTAAGGGCATAAGGACCCCCCCCACACACTCACACAACCCACACCCCACCACCATAAACCCCAGTCTAATTCCTCTGTAGGTTTGGCATGTGTCTCCTGCAAAAATAACACATTCAGGTGTTTTTTAGCAGGGACCTCAGATATGAGTGAACTATTTTGACTGTCTCTTCCTCCATTGATGTTTAGCAATCCTATTCTTTGTTTCCTCTTAGAAAAAATCAAAGCAGAGGACAAGACAAGAAAGAAACAGAAAACAGTAAAGAAAGAAAGACTCCCTGATACATGATCATTTTGACGTCTTCCTGGTCTTTCTAGAGGGTTTAACTTCTTTCCTCATAGTTGTCATGTGTTTTTTGAGGTGAAAACGTTTCTTCTCATCCAGTTGATTGAAACCGACCTGTGTCTTAAAAACGGCAACAGATCAAATACATTTATCACTGTCTTTAAAGAATTCATCCACTTTAAAAGACTTCCTGAAAGTTTCATCCAGAAAGCTGATAATTTCCTGTAATGTGCAAAGAGAATTGTTTCTAACAGTGGTTCCAGCAGTGGATCCACTGACTGACTGTGAGTCGTCCTACATTTCTTCACATGAATCTGACTGTTTGACAGACACTGCCCCTCATTGGTGTGATCTCTGACTGCAGCATCTGAGGGAGCTGCTTTCTCAACTAATGTTCTTCTGTCTGTGAATGTGCAGCATAGTAGTTAGATAGATATATAGATAGATAGATAGGTTTCTCACTTTATTACATTGATACAATAAAACCTTCTATCTCATTTCCTTAAGTAGGTTACTCAAAGTTCACTAATCACCCATGGACACACCATGATATTAGTCCATTAGTCCATTAGTCATGATGTTGAGAGACTGAATAACAAGTACTTTGACAGCCCTGACAACCCAGCCATTGACAAGGTTTTAAGTAAGCAGTCAATGCAGTCTGTCATGAGTGATATTGACGCTCTGCTTCCAACAGTAGTTGGTTAGATTCAGGAGGGGCAGAATGTGTCTCAATGGATTGATGATATTTTCAGTGGTGAAACCTTCGAGTTAACCAATGAGCTGAAAAATATCCTCAGCAATCACATTGATATGATGAGACCTAAGATCACCTCACGACCAAAGCGCATAAGCATAATGGTTTTACCTCCATGTACTATCATATCAGCTGACATCCTTGCCATGTGTGTGGTGTTTCCTTGGAGTAATGAGGTGGTGGCTTCACACACAGTCAGAAACTCTCACTTCCAGGGTGATAACACATACTTTAGAAAAATCGGTGTCAGAGGGTCTGATCGATGGGGGCGGTCTGCCTTTGGCAGCTAGTCAAGGGTCTGGCTCAGAAAGCCACGTGACTACTCCTGAATTCAAGGAAGAATACAGCGAAGAGCAAGAGCCAGCAGAGGACGGAAGGAAATTACTCATCCGGATAATTGTTATGAAGCTGGTTTCGAGAATCTTTGATAAAGCAAAGGTGTTCATAGATATCAGATCACCAAACACCATCATTGAACGTCTGTTAGAAAACATATGGGTCGAAATCGAGTATGAAGATTTTGAGATCCCCCCAAAAATGATGAAACGTAAGTAAGTGTGCTTTTTTTGGGAGAGGAAAAGTAGGCCCAATACTGGAGGAATATATTTTATCTTCCTTCAAAGATCAGCTTATGACGGCAAGTTCCTGTGGATTTTTCTCCTTTTTTGGCTTTTCCAGATACCTTTCATTCAAAACTAATTTCTTTAACAACAGTGTTGTTTCTCTTGTGTTTGGGCTTTTAACACAATACAGAATCTCCCAACTGAGTGTGTTTATGTGCATGTGTGAGAGTGAGAAAGGGTCTGAAAATTCCTCCAGAATACGTACATTTTCACCAGTTTCTCACTTTCTGCAAATTTTGGTAAGAATTTGGGCATGTTAAATTCCTCAAAAAGCCAATTAATTAGCCTGAATAATCCTAATTATAATAATAATAATCCTTACAATTTCAATAGGGCCTCCCACTGTCAGTGCTCGGGCCCTAAAAATATCACCCATCATTTATATTGTGTGAAAAAAGGTACTCTTTACAGTAAAAACTCCATAGTAGTCCGGCTCCTGCGTCAACAGGGGGCAGTATCTCTCCATGCCTCCAAAGTTCAGCAGCTAGAAACAGCTAGACAAAAAGGCTCATATAGGTATGGTAACTTACAGGATATTTTGAATGTAAGTACCATGCAGTAATTATTTACAATTAAATCAATTCAACAGTTAAAAAATTGATAAATTGAAAAATTTAAATATAAATATAAATAATATTATTTATTGTAATATTAATTTAATATTTTCCTGGTCTTCATTTATTAAACTAAATAGATTTTCCATTAGTATAACAAATTGTTGAATTCTTCTTACAAACAATAAGAAGAATTCCAAGAAAGCTCTTGGGAGGAATGCAAACATTTATTTTCATGCAAATGAACACAACATGACTGTCGAGTCAGTGTGCTGAATGAATTATCATTCAGTTTATTTAATCAACAGTTTATTTTCTGCCACTAGGGATCAGTGTTGTCCACTGTTTTTATGTGCTGGTCCTCCCCCGATGCAGATGTGACTGCTTGAATATGACTGGCTGCAGCTACAGTTTGAATGAAAACAGTTGCTTTAGTTTTGCTCCTCCCACTTCTGCACTGTACATACATATTCCGCATGTGTGTGTGTGTTTTCCTTTTCTTCACTTTTCCCAAACACTGAATATATGATCAAATGGGAGCTACAGCATGATGTGCACATATTGATCTTTGAAAATATGTTTTTTTAATATGTGTTTATGAAAATGTCTCGTTTGTAGGGTACTCAGTAATGAGGAGGACAGTAGGAGGAAACTTATGGAGATGTGATTATGTATGTCTTCATGGATAGACGGATGAAAAGATTCGGTAAACATTATTTGATAAAACTTTGATTCAACACACTCGCACATTGGTTTCGTCAATCTTAAAGCCTGAGGTGGATGCATATTCATGACTGTCACCAGCTTAAGAACAGAGTTAATGTAGAAAACATGGTGTGCTGAGAGACTCCAACTTGCTCCACTGTGATCAGGCCAGATGCAATGAGCATGAGATCACCATAGTGCACAAATCACGTGTGTGTGTGCTTGCTTAATTATCCTTTCAAGCAAGGACTATGTATGAGATAATGAAAAGGAAAAAAATCCCCATAACTACATAACTCTTTTCTTACATAAACTTCTTTTCATTCTGCCATTTATGCCTTTTTTCCTTGAAATGGGCTGTTCCACTATTATTGTAAGGGTAACCATTAACGCGATGGTAATGATGTGATAGAGGCATTTGAATGCAGGAAAAATTAGGAAAAAGTGTTCAAGCTAAATGCTAGTCTAAAATCAAGCTTGAGATTAGTGGTAAACATTAGTCTTACACAAAATGCATAAACAAATGCTATAGTGTTAGCAGACTTCTTTATGTCAGTGCACCAGGTATTGACATGGGTTGTATGGGCTCTCAACATAGCACATGCCAAAGAATTAGCACAGAAAGAAACAAATCTAAAATAATAAATAATGATAATGACTAATAAAGATGACATAATCACCACAAAGGCTACTGCCAGAAGTTGGCGAGCAAGTCACTGAAAAAGTCGGCTTCTAGCAGTTGTTAGAGCACCTTGATTTATTTTGGGGCGTAGCTTGGAGGAGAGGGCCGCTGGGAGAGGGTGGGTGATTCGTTGAATATTTTCCAACTGTAGTCGGCTCTAGCAAGATTTTCCAGGATTATCAACCCTAGCTGTATCAGGCCAAAATACCAAAACCAGTTTCCTTCAAATGCCTTCATTTTTCCAAATCTCGTTTGTCTCAAATTCAAACAATGTCTCGATAAGATGCCTCCCATAAAATGTAATATGACTTACATGCCCATGCACACTGTACTGACAGCACCTGACCAGCATACATAGACTTCTAATTAGTACTATTGGTTATATTGTAATGTTTATATCAACTAACACGTTCCACTTAGGACACGTTTAGTCTGTCTGATCATTATGTGGGTCAAAATGTATGTAGCTGCCCAACAGCTTTGGGTTCATGATGAAGTGAATTCACAGCTTGCAGGTCAATTGCTTTCCTATGTAGAGCGTCTGTGCATAGGAAGTATGGGATAATGTGATTAAACAGTAAGAGATCGGGATTTGACTAAATGTTTGAGAGTGTGAAATGGTGACAGGAAACCACATAGTGTGTGATGAGGGAGAATAAACAGAACCTGAAGGCATTGTGTCTGCTAGTCTGTTGGTGTTGTGGCAAGGCCTCTGCTCATGTCTTTGTATCTTTGCCTTGATCTGCCCTGCAGCATTAGTCACCTCAGCCACACACACACACACACACACACAAACACACACACACAAACTGAGTTAGCACATAAAACTGCACAGACCATAAATCTTAAATACACTTGTCATGAATGCAAACCACCAGTGGTTAGAATGAAGCTTTTATTTACCTGTTAAGAATAATTGTTTCCCACGGAATAATTTTGCCAAAACGGTTGTGGGAGGGAACATGCATTGAAATCACCTCAGAATTTCAAAAAGCACAGATATTTCAATAACATCGACCTATAATGTTAATTTTACAGCCATTCTGCAGTTGAAAGCCGTTCTGCATCAGCATATTACGATATTGAGATCCAAACCTGCCCCTAACATGTTACTAACCGTACAGATATGTGTCACAAGCTATAATTCACATCTGCCTTTGGTTAGCAGCAAGTCTTCACTCAGCCTCTCGCTGTCTGACAGCTCCCAGGCCCAGCTGTTATGTATTG